>NC_056730.1:439365876-439624355 GCF_019279795.1 Protopterus annectens
GGAAAATCGGAGGTCGTAAAAGTGCAGCACCTTTCATGAAGGTCTTACACAATCTGTTGCTCATTAAAGGTGGGTTTATAGATTCGTGAAAATTGGAAATAGCTGCCAATTGAACCTTGATGGTAGAGACTGAAGAACCTTGATTGAATAGGGAAGTTAGAAATTTCAGGACTTCCGACGGAATAGTGATGGGATCCAGACCCGGAGTTGAGCCCAAATAGCAAATCTCTTCCATTTGCTAGAATACAATTTCTTAGTGGCAGACTTGTGGGTCAAGATAGGATGCAATGACTTCCGGGTCTAAGGTATGATTCCTGACTATAGTCGGAAGAGGAGGCGCCAAGCTGTTAATTTCAAGGTGTAGAGGGACTGGTGGAGTAGTCCCGACTGATGAACTAATAGGTCTGGGATCTGATCCAGGAACCATGGACCGTCCAGTGCATATTTCCGAAGATAGGGGAACCATACCTGACGAGGCCAGTAAGGAGCAGCTAAGATCATTTTGCTCCCAAAGTGAGACGCCTTTTGGACCCCTCTGGGAAGGAGGGGAACTGGGGGGAAAGCATATAGCAAGCCGGTGGGCCAAGGATGGGCTAGCAAGGCCCATAGGGCTCTCCCCCGGAGCCGGAGTGAGGGAGAAGAACTTTTGGCACTTCGCATTCAGCGGGGTTGCGAAGAGGTCGCAACAAGGAATTCCCCATTTGCTGAAAATCTGAGTTGCAACCGTATTGTTCAGAGACCACTCGTGTGGAGAGAGAATAGTTCTGCTCAGTCTGTCTGCTATCACATTGGACTTGCCAGGGATATGAGTCGCCACTAGAAATCGTTTGGTCGACACTGCCCATTCCCAAACTCTCATGGCCTCTCTGCAAAGGGGGTAGGATCTGGTCCCTCCCTGCTTGTTCAGGTACCAGACTACTGACATGTCGGAGTGAACGGCAATTACGCCCTGAGGGAGGTAATCGTGAAGGGCTTGTAGGGACAGAAACACCGCCCTCATTTCTAAGATGTTGATATGAAGGAGGCTCTCTTCCGAATGCCATTTGCCTTGGACTGACCTGCCCAGGGAATGCCCCCCCCACCCCACCTGGGAGGCGTCCGTCGTCAAAGTGGCCACAGGAGGAGGTGGAACAAAAGGTCGTCCCTGATCCAGATTGGAGGGCACCAGCCACCAGCGAAGGTCCCGTTTGCAGGTTTCCGTGATCCATATGAGGTGACTGAGATGGAGATCTTGAAAGGACCACTGTGTTGAAAGAAGCCACTGGAGAATTCTCATGTGCAACCTTGCTAGGGGAACTAGAAGAACCGTGGCGGACATAGATCCCAATAGCTGCAGGACCATTCTGGCTGGGGCTTTGGATCTGGGAAGTAAGGCTCGAACTTGAGCCTGTATGGTTTGTATCCTTTCTGTAGGAAGATAGACCCGCATTCGGTTTGAGTCTATCTCTACTCCGATGAATCTTATGTGTTGAGATGGCAGCAACACAGACTTTGGCCAATTGAAGGTGATTCCAAGGGAAGTGCCCAGTGATATTGTGGCTTGTAGGCTCTGCAATAGTAGATGCTTGGAGGTGGCAGTTAGGAGCCAGTCGTCTAGATACGGAAACACCTGGAATCCTAGACTTCTCAGGTGAGCAGTCACGACCGCCAAACATTTGGTGAACACCCTGGGGGCTGTGGTGAGACCAAAGGGCAGCGCGCGGAACTGAAAATGACCGTCTCCTAGGCTGAAGCGCAGATGTCTCTTGGATGCTTGATGTACCATGATATGGTAATAAGCATCCTTGAGATCTATGGAGCACATCCAAACACCTTTCTCCAGCAGTGGGAGAATGGATTGTAGGGTGACCATTCGGAACTTGGACTTTTTGACTGAACGATTTAGAATGCTGAGATCCAAAATGGGCCTCAAATCCCCGGTCTTTTTTGGCACCACAAAGAATCTTGAGTAAGTCCCTAATCCGATCTGGTCTGCGGGGACCGGTTGGATGACTCCTTTTTGAAGCAGCTTTGAGACTTCTAAGGCTGCAATTTCCCGTTGACTGGGTGGCGGGTCTGGGATTTTCTTGGACTGAGGCGGGGAGTGAGAAAAGGGAATGGTGTAACCTCCGGTGATAATTCGATGCACCCATCGGTCCTGAGTGATACCTTCCCAGGCTTTTAGGTGCCTCGAAAAACGACCCCCGACTGGCTCCGGAGCTGCACAGTCGGGCAATCCCTCAGGGATTGTGAAAGGCTGAAGAGCCACGAAAGGACTCATGGTCTCCAGTGTTGCGGGGCCTCTGCCGCCTCTGGGACGGCGTTTTCCAGGAGAATTTCCTCCTCTGCCTCTAGAAGGGGATCGTCCTGCTGTGAGGGATAAGACTTCTGAGATCACGGAACCACATTTTCCTCCTCTTTTAGCCTTGGGGTAAGGCCGAAGGGAGTGGAAAATCGTGCCCCTACGGCAGTCAAAGTCTTACCTTCTTGCTCGCAGCGGGTCAATGTGTCCTTTACCTTGGGTCCAAACAAAGAGGACCCATCAAAGGGGTGTCGGCAAAGGAAGACTTGAAGGCTTCCGCAAAATGACACAGGCGGAGCCAGGCTTGCCTCCGTAGAGCAATACCTGTACCCGCCGCTCTACTCGCCCCTTCGGCCGCATAAGAAATGAGCCTCATGGACGAGTTTGATATGGATGACGGCATAGCCAACTGAGAGCCAACCGTCTGGGCCAGCTGCTCAGGTAGGTTACCCAAGAGGGTATCTGAAAGCTCCTTGATCAGATCCCTCTGAAACCTGGTGAAGTGCGTTAAATAGTTCAGGGATCTTAAGGTAAAGGCCGCTGAACTTAGGGTGCGCTTACCGTACCGATCCATGCCCTTAGACTCCTTATTAGGAGGATGGATGGACGTCGAAGCCTCTGCTACATCTTGTTGGGTAGCAGATGCCACCACCAAGGCATCTACAGCCACACCTTTTGTCAAAAACTCCTTTTCTGGGGGTGCTGACAAGAACTTATTTGGGCGAGCAGGCACCGGTTCCACAGAGTCTGGGTGTTCCCACACCCTTCGACAGATCAAATCTAGGAGCTCGTCGAAGGGCGGAGACACTCAGGAGGCGGAGGGCTGAGCCCCAAGGCCTTAAGGAACACCGACTGCCAGCAGAAGGGGTTTGGATTGCGAGCCGCCTCGTTGTTTGAGGGCTTCCAGGATGTCTGCAAAGGAGACATCATCTGAGGACGACTTAGGGGACCCCTCTGCATCATCAAGATCAGTGTCTGACGTGAGACACTCATCGGGGGAGTCAACGTGCTTCCTCTTGCACGATCTTTTCCTTGGGGGTTCCTCCGAAGAAGCTTCAGACGGACCTACAGGAGGGGAGGAACCCCCAGTGGGGGTGACCTCAGGCCCCGGGGCTCCACTGTCTAAGCACAGGGGGACTGCCAAAGACCCAGTCTCCGTATGCAGGGAAGGTGCTGGAGAGACCGTGGAGGTAGCCAAAGAAGATTTGGCTAACGCACTCCTCATGGCCCTGAAGGCCGGACCACCAGAATCCTGGGAAGGTCCCACCTCCGTGGCCACAACAGTAGACGGTACCCCCGCAGCAGACGCACCGAGAGGAAGGTTTGGGACCGAAAACATCAGTCCTGAAGCGTCCCCCCCGGGGCCGACAGAGGAGGTCCGCGTTCTGAACTCCGACTCGAGAGCCGGGGTTGGAGTAAGGGTCGGGCCCGACCCGAAAACCTCCATCGGCTCCACCAGCACAGGCTCCAATGGTGCTGAGGCTGTTGGAGGAGGAACCATAACTACAGGGTGGACCATCGGCTCCGAAGCTGAATGGGCTGGAGCCGAAACTAACTTTTGGAACACAGGAGACTGGAAAAGCCTTAGGAGCACCCTGTCGATGTCCGAATCAGACATCTTGGAGGATCTAGATGACACCGATCGGGTCCGAACCGACTTCTCCATCGGCTCCAAAGGACTGGGGGACCGGCTCCGAATGGACTCGACCAATATCGGTTCGAGGAGATCCCAAAACAATTTCCCTCGGTGCCGAGGAGGCTTCGTGCGAAGGAAGAGTCTGAGCCGGCAACCCTCATCTGCTCCAAAGTCAGTGGAGCCGATGAAGGTCACCCGCCTCTCGAGGCCCCAGTCCTCGGCTCGAAACCAGAGGAGTCGAGACTGGAGGCATCGAGGCAGACCGTTCCGCCCTCGGCTCCGAAGTCCGTGGAGCCAATGGAGAAGCCTGCCTAGGTTTCTTAGCAGTCGGTTCCGACGGGCTGGTCGGAGCCGATGCTTTCTTCTTGGTAGGAGAGGATGAGGAAGATAAGGCCTCCTCGAAGGAGGGTTTAATCAGCCCTTTCAGTATTAATTTATTCTTCCTCTCTTGGAGGACTCTAGATGAAAAGGCGTGACACACGCTACAGGACTCCTGTAAGTGCTTGGCGCTTAAACAATATACGCACGAGGAGTGGCCATCGGTTATAGACATCTTATAACCGCACCTCGTGCACTTTTTGAACCCTGAGGGTCTTTGTTCTTTTGACATAATGCCTATCAAAAAACACTAAACCAGTAGAAAGAAGCACTATTTTGTTAGAACAAAGATTTACCACGATACAAAATATTTAACTTTAACTTAACTTTTTTTTTTTTTTTTTTTTTAAACGGTACAATACAAAGTCAGAAACCACTAAAAAGGAGGGCCAAGACCCTCTAACTTAAACAGGTACTTGACCTCCTGAAAGAAAAAATGAGAAAGTAGCTGAAGAATAGGGGAAGGCCCCTCTAACTTAAACGGGAAACCTTTCCCCTAAACAAACACACAATTTACCACAGAAAAATGAACCAAAACACACTCGTACAACAACAATAGCTGTTAAAACAGCTTTTGGGTAAGAATAAGAAATTTCCTGACAGGAACTTTAGAAAAAAACAGTACTTAGCTCAGCCAAGTTTGAGACCACGTCCTAGCTTGTAAGCGGCAAACGAGATCTGGGGGATTAGTGGTGGTGCATCCTGGGATAGAGAATAGCTCAGCCAATAAGAGGCTTCGCTCTATAGCATAGCGTGCCGAGTCGGAGCCGAGGGATCGGCTCCGAGCCCATCAGTACAGAATGTAGGCGAGATAGGATCACATAACATCAAATGTTTACTCAAGAAGCACCTATTCATACAAAAAAAATATATAAAGTGTATATAATACAACAAAGTTACAAGCTACATTAAAAAACACAACAGCATAAAAAACTGAATGCTTAAGGATAGTAAAATAATTAAATATATTATTCAAAGAGAAGCTGTCTCACATTAAAGTTGCTATAAAATGCTATACCAATTGCCAAGTAGCATTTATCTAAGAAGAGCTTTAAGTTTAAGCACACACTTTATGGATGCAAATTCATTTAACCCTAGTGGGAGATGAGCACATGTTCTAATTTGCCAAAATAACTCTTGCTCTTCCAGATACAACTGCCAGGGTCCTCCTCTTATATCATTTCTAACCTGGTACAACACACAAAATACAAAACAATGATCCGGGAAATCTAAAATGTGCCTAGTAAGTGCATTTGTGAGGTCCTTCCTACCTATGGCATGCAGGTGTTCATAAATTATTTTCTTTATTTTTCTCTCTGTTTTGCCTATATAGAAGGAAGGACATTTCTCACATAAAGCTACATATATTACTCCCTGTGTATCACAGTTGTAATTACCCTTGATAAAATAATTTTTCCTGTTAATGTACACTTTCTTATCATGGTGAATAAATTTACATTGTGGGCACATACCACATTTTTGCATACCCTTTATTTTATCTTTTGGTTTATCTATGACCATTTCAACAAGGTTTTTGAGGTTAATACCCCTTCGATATGTGTATTTTGGGTATGTACCCAAGACCTTAGAGCTCTGTCTTCTAGTATGATGCTCCAATTCTTAGCCACTACTTCCCTTATAAATTTAAAGTCCACACTATATGTGAACAAAAAGTTAATTCTAGAGTGAACAGGGGAATCCATATTCATGATGTCATTATCAGTTCTACCCATCAAACCTCCACCCAACAGAGGCATAAAATGCCCAGTGGTCCTTTTCTAACTTCAGTCTTCAATGTTATTTAGTCAGGATGCGAAATGCAACAGAACTTTATAGCTGATGATAGTGCTGATAAGCAACACGAGGAACAGGGGGAGGCAATGCTAGTTAAAAGAACCGAGTGTGAGTAGCTAGTGGGATGTCTTGACGATGTTTCCATTTCTTGCCCAGATTTAAGTCACACAATCGTTTATCTCATTCATCTGTTCATTCTTGGGCTAATAATGAAACTAGAAGCAAAGGATTTCAAAACAAACAAGTATATAATATGTAGTAATTCATACCCCTGATATAAAAGGTGCAGCTAAAAAAGCTAGTAGAAAGGTAAACTACATTGAAAATGGCCTGAGCAAACTTCAGTCATTTAAACTTTGCCATTAATCAAAGGCATTTGACATAATTCCTCACTCACTACTGCTTACCAAACTCTCTAACCTTAGACTATCCCCCCCACCTTACAATGGTTTGCCAACTACCTCAAAAATAGGCAGCAATCCATCAAATGGCACCTTTCCTCCTCTCCTTTCACTACTGCTTTCTAATTAATGAAATGAAACTTGTGCTTTTATTTGCAACCATGTATCCTAATTTCTATCTATCAGAATTGTATTTAAATCTTTAGTATATATTTTGTATGTTAATTTTAATTTTGTGGAGCTTTTCTCCCCAGGCCTCCAATGAAAATGGGCTCTTCTAAGCCCAGCGGATTTTCCCGGTCAACAAATACAATAAATATATAAACAAACAAACAATCGGGCATTAATACACATTTTTTGAAAAATGAACCAAAAGCATGATTCAACCCATCAATGTATTTTCTGGAGCCGGTTCCTCCTCTACTAGCGGACGCCAGCCCTGGTGGCAATCCGGAGACCATGGACAGGCCTTCGGTTTCAGAAGGCATCTTTAAACCGACGACTCTCTCCATTAAGTCATACGCTAAGCTTCCAAATGTTAAGAAACCGGGACCACAGACTCCCACACAGGCCCCTATGCCTAAAAAACAGATGCTCAAAATGGCGGAGGACCTGATTACCCTTATCAGAGGTTCCCAGCCCCCTCCTGACAAAAGACCTAGACTGGAGAAAGATTTAACTCCTTCTGACCAGGAATCCATTTCCTCAGCAGACTCTGATGAACAGGATTACCCCTTCCCTCTCTATGAAGACTGAGATGCTGAGGAGTCTGTTCCCACTGTTCCCCCCCCCTGAAGACTTCTCTTTTGGGGAAACCCTGCACACCATGAGAGAGCATTTCCACTGGGAAGGACAAGATTACTCTGACTCCAAGAAAAGACTCCGTGAGTTTCTTCTTCTACCTCAGCATAGACCCCTAGCCATTCCTCCTGTTTTAGACATTCTGGATGATGTCTACACTGAATCCAGTCTAAATCCAGATTCCTTACCTCCAGCACCACCTAAACCAGACAGATACTATAGAGTCCCTGACTTTCACAAGTTTTTATATTAAAGCCCTGCTGCAGACCCAGAAACCATTTCCCAGGGTCCCAAAGGGGTTAAGGCATCTACTGCTAAAAATCCACTATCTGCAGAAAGAGATTCCAGGGCATTAGAAAGATGGGGGAAAAAAGTGTATACCTCTGCCACTTTGGCCATGAGGGCATTAAACTGCCAATTCCACATGATTAAATACCATCAGTACTTGCTTACTCAATTAAAACAGAAAATGATCCCTCAAACAGATCAACTTGATTTCAAAGGGATGCAAGATTTGTTGCATGCAGCAGAACAAGTGGGAAAACATACCTTGCAGTGTGGTTTTGATTCTTTGGAGGTCTCATGTAGAGCAGCAGTCACAGGGTCTGTAATACGTAGACATGCTTGGCTAAAAGAGCAGACCTTACCAGAACATGTCAAAGCAAAGTTACTGGATGCTCCACTGCAAAAGAGGATGCATTATTTGGTGTCAAAGCAGAGGAAGTTTTAAAGAAGATGGAAGAAAAGGCAAAATCTATGCAGACAGTTAAAGATTTTTTACAGGTACAACCTCCTCGCTTCAGCAGAAACTGGCTATCAAAAAACTGGTCCTTTCCTGCTTCAGACAGACCCCAAAGGGGCAGGTACAGACACCCTAGGGGCAGAGGCCAGCCACAAGGTACCTTCAGGCCTAGACAATGGCAAACAACAACTCAAAGAGGGGGAGACGACCGATTTCAACCCTTCAGAAAACAAACTCAATGACTTTCCTCTTCGCCTGCCAAGCAAAATTGCCCAGGCAGCACCTCTAGGAGGAAAACTGGCTCTTTTCCCACAAAATTGGCACATCATAACAAAGGACAAATGGTTTCTGGATATTATTACCCGAGGCTACAGATTTCATTTTCACACTTTACCACGGATGAGAGGCATGCCAAATCTGCCAACAAACCAATGGGCAGAGGCACAAAAGCAAATTTCAGCTCTCATGAACATGAAAGCAATTCAAAAGGTACCTGCAAAAGAGCAAGGTCAAGGATTTTACTCAACTGTTTCTAGTACCAAGAAAGGACAAAGCCTGGAGACCCATCTTAGACCTTTCAATCCTAAACACGTACCTGGACATTCCCAAATTCAAAATGCTCACACTACAGCAGCTTCTTCCCATGCTGGGCAAGGAGTCTTGGCTGGTAACATTGGACCTCCAAGAGGCATACCTGCATGTCCCTATCAGACAAGATTGCAGAAGATACCTCAGATTTTTGGCAGGCACAACGCATTATCAATTCTCTGCATTGCCCTTTGGCTTATCTACTGCGCCCAGAGTATTCACAAAATGCCTGGCATCAGTAATTGCATACTGCAGACAGCGAGGAATACAAGTTTATCCATATCTGGACGACTGCCTGATCCAAGCGGACAGCAAAGACATCCTAATACAGCATCTGGCATTTGTAACAAAGTTGCTAAGTTGCCTAGGGTACACAGTAAACATAAAGAAGTCAAAACTAATACCCTCACAAGAAATAATTTTCCTGGGTGCCGGCTTGAATACAACGGCCCAGATGGCTTACCCCACACCAGACAAACAAAAACAACTGTCTCAGTACTTCAAAAAGATGGCAACTTCTACCCAGCTCACTGCAAGGAAATTCCTGCAGGCATTGGGGTACATGACATCCTGCATTCCACTAATTGCATATGCAAGGCTGCATATGAGAAAACTACAATGGTACCTAAAAAGTGTATGGTCCCAACACAGACACAGCCTCGAAGCAAGTGTAACGCTCATTCCCTGCCTTCAAAAAGAGTTTTATGGTGGGCACAAGCATGCCAAGCAAACAAGGGCCTTCCTTTTGTCTCACCTCCAGCAAACCAAACCTTGACAACAGATTCATCAGACTACGCCTGGGGTGCGCACATGGCAGGATAATGCATACAGGGCAAATGGTCTGCAAACCAAAGACAACTACACATCAATCAAAAGGAGGTGCTAGCTGTAAAAAATGCACTAACAGCCTTCAAGGACCTCTTGCATCCAGGACACCTTCTAATAAGGACGGACAACACCACAGTTATGTGGTACATAAACAAGGAGGAAAGTACAGTTGTGTACCTACCATAAATGTAGATGTCCAAGAGGTATGCATCTGCAGTCCTAACAAATGGGTTGTCCTGCCTCAGGCAGCCCTTCGGTCGGCCAGATTCCAAAGTCTGGGTCTGGCCTCGGCTGATGTCGCACTTCACCCGACGTCATAGCTGCTGTTAACCGGGTATAAAGGCATCAGCCGACGCCATTTTCCTCAGTGTTTCTTGCCCCAGATGCCAGGTGCCCTCTAGGAAGGCTAAATTTGGATAAATGCAAATGTTTCCAAACAATAGAGAACAAATAGAAATAAACATGTATATACATATATACAAACAAATACACCATAATAGATTCCCCCAGCTAGCTACAACATGGGCAAATACCCTAGGAGTACCACAGAGGGGAAGGAGGGTAATCCTGACTGCAGATGCATACCTCTCGGACATCTACATTTATGGTAGGTACAAAACTGTACTATGTCCTTCAAGGATGCATATGCAGTCCTAACAAATGGGTAGAATACCATAGCCAAACTGGGGGAGGAGGTACTAAGAAGATTATGGTGTAGTTAAGATCCCTTGCAAAACAGCAGTGGCAAAACCTGCTCGGGATCTGGAGTATAAAGGTAGATTGTAATGCTTGGCAAATGTATGCACGGAGCTCCAAGTAGCAGCCTCTAAAATGTCTTTGGTAGCCACTCATCGTAAAAAAGCTGTAGTAGTGGCTGTAGCCCTAGTGGAATGAGGTCTGATGTTTTCTGGAGTTGTCTTTCCATGATAAGAGTAACAAAATCTAATGCAATTTCCTATCCATTTTGAGATTGTCTGTTTTGAAATTGCTTTTCCTTCCATTCCTGTTGCATATGCTACCAGAAGCTGGTCAGTTTTCCTATTGTTCTTGGTTCTGTCCAGGTAGTAACTCAATTGTCTATGCACATCCAAGGTATGTAGTAGCCTTTCCCCCCTGTTCTGTGGGTTGGGGAAGAATGTAGGTAGGTGGATTGCTTGGTTTAATGATACCCTGGAGACCACCTTTGGCATAAAGGTAGGATTAGTTCTCATGGACACTCTATCCTGATGGAAGATAAGGAAGGGCTGTACTGCCATTAATGCCTGTAATTCAGAAACCCTTCTTGCTGAAGTGATTGCAAGCAGGAAAGCAGTTTTCCAAGATAAGTACTGTAATTCTGCTGTTGCTGCTGGTTCAAAAGGGGGAAGTGTCAACTTTTCTAACACAGAGTTCAAGTCCCATGTAGGCAATGGTGGCTTCCTTGGTGGCTTTACATTTTTAATTCCTCTCAGGAACTGCCTGAGTAGAGGATGAGAAAAGACTGGAGGATCCATGTTGTATTCTGCTGAAATTGCTGACGCATGAATCTTAATGGAGGAGTAGGACAGGCCATTGTGGAAAAGCTCTGCTAAGTATTCCAGGATGATGTCCTTCAAGGATGCATCTGCAGTCATTACAAATGGGTTGTCCTGTCGTCAGGCAGCCCTTCGGTCGGCCGGATTCCAAAGTCTGGGTCTGGCCTCGGCTGGTGTCGCACTTCACCCGACGTCATAGCTGCAGTTATTCGGGTATAAAGGCATCAGCCGCCATTTTCCTCAGTCTTTCTTGCCGCGTGGCGCCCGAAGCAGAAGCTGTTCGCAAGTGCCAGTCGGTCAGATCCAGAGATTACTACTACTGAATACTACTTCGAAGACTTCTAAAAAGCTAAGTACCCCGTTGGGGACTCTTTCTTGCCTCAGCCGATGTCAGAGAAAGTGAATAACTGTTTATCTTGTGGGAAACAAATACCTCATAAAGATTTCCACTCCTCCTGTATACATTGTTTAGGCCCAGACCACGACGTAGCAGCTTGTCTAGCCTGCGCTTCTTTTAACCGACGGACGCTTAGACGTCGGTCGGAGTTTGCTGAACAAATTTTCGGCTCTGATTTTGCCTACATTATGCAGTCGGATCCTCCAACGCAAATTTCCAAAAAACGAAAAGAAAAGGACCGACACTCGCGGTCCGCGGTCTCGGCCGAAACCGCGATTAAGCAAACCACGAGTGTCTCGGTTTCGGCCGAAACCGTGCAAGCGGTTCTTTCTTCAGCCGAAACCATGCCTTCTACCGAGGCCTCCTCTAACCTGGTAGAATCAGCTTCTGAAATCCAGCCTTCTGTTGCGGTTTCTCAGGAATTATCAGACACAATTCCCCTGGATATTTCAACCCCTGCACGTGGAGCTGCTAGGCCTCCTGCAGCCATGTCTATTAAGGCCTTTGCCAGGGCTAAAGCAGCCAAAGCTTCAAAAACTGTGCCTGCCAACCCCCCCCCCCCACAGGCCCAGCACTAGCTCTCATATGCTTTCTTTGGCTGAGGATTTAATTTCTTTAATTCGTGGATCCCAGCCTCATCCAGACAGGTCCTCTCTCCCACAACTAGAAGCACCCTTAGGCGGAAAATTAACCTTATTTTCAAAAAACTGGCATTGCATCACAAGGGAAAAACTGATTTTGCAAACTATAGACCAAGGTTACAGGTTCCATTTCCATACTCTACCAGGGAAGAGAGGAATGCCAAACCTACCACCTACTCAAAGGACAGAAGCTCTAAAACAAATATCTCAGCTATTAAGAATGAGAGCTGTGGAAAAGGTACCATCTATGGAGCAAGGAAAGGGATTTTACTCCAGACTCTTCCTGGTACCAAGAAAAGAAAACAAATGGAGACCCATTCTAGACCTGTCCGCTTTAAACACATTCCTCATTGTTCCAAAATTCAAAATGCTGACCCTACAGCAGCTTCTTCCCATGCTGGGCAAGGAGTCTTGGCTGGTAACTCTAGATCTCAAGGAGGCATACCTGCACGTCCCCATAAGACCAATTTGCAGAAGATACCTCAGATTTCTTGCAGGATCAGAGCATTATCAATTTTCAGCATTGCCCTTTGGCTTATCTACTGCGCCCAGAGTGTTCACGAAATGCCTGGCATCAGTAATTGCTCATTGCAGACTTCAGGGAATCCAAATTTATCCATACCTGGACGACTGCCTGATACAAGCGGACAACAAAAGCAAGCTAGCAGAAGACTTACAAAGAGTCATTTACCTGCTGCAAGCCTTGGGATATACAGTCAATATAAAAAAGTCAAGGCTGATTCCATCCCAAAGAATAACCTTTCTGGGTGCAGAGCTGGACACATCAAAACAAATGGCATTCCTAACCGCAGAAAAGAAAGAGCAACTACCTCTCTACTTCTTGGCATTAACAAAGCAGAACCACCTAATTGCAAGAAAAGTACTGCAAGCTCTAGGCTACATGTCCTCCTGCATAATTCTGGTCCCTCATGCCAGACTGCATATGAGAAAGCTACAGTGGTACCTAAGGAATTTGTGGTCCCAACACAAGCACGGCCTAGAAACCAAAATCCCAATAATCCCATGCCTGAAACAAGAGTTCCTATGGTGGGCTCAGGCCTGTCCATCAAACGCAGGATTGCCCTTCTGCAACAGCCAACCAAGCCAAACCATCACAACAGATGCCTCAGACCTCGGTTGGGGGGCACACATGCTGGGCAAGTGCATACAAGGCTTATGGACTCGAGAGCAGCTGCGCCTACACATAAATCTAAAGAAAATGCTGACAGTAAAATTGGCAATCCAGTCATTCAGACCATTTCTCCAAGAAGGTCAGTTGATGATAAGGACAGACAACACCACAGTTATGTGGTACATCAACAAACAGGGAGGCACCCATTCATATCCTCTATGCCGGCTGGCACTGGACCTATGGGATGTCGCCCTGAGCTACAACATTCAGTTAAAAGCAATTTTTGTACCGGGAAAAGAAAACATTCTAGCAGACATATTAAGCAGAACAACCACAGATGCCCACGAATGGATGCTTCATCTGGACATCTTCAAAGCCATCACAAGGGAATGGGGATTACCACAAATAGACTTGTTTGCATCCCCATTCAATCACCAGCTAAAGAAATTCTGCACAAGGACGTACCACCCACTTGCTTGGAAGGTGGACTCCCTATCTTTCAGTTGGAAAAACCTGACAGCATACGCATTTCCACCACTTCCTTTGATGCACAAGGTGCTTCTGAAGATCAAAGAGGACCGTCCAAGGATCATCCTGATAGCTCCAGACTGGCCAAGACAACATTGGTACCCATTGCTGAGGAGCATGTCTCGGGAACAAATATGGACATTACCCCTAATCCCATTACTGTTAACACAGAACAACTACAACATCCTGCATCCAAACCTGAAAACTCTGCAGCTAACTGCCTGGAACATTACATAACAGAAAATAACCCAAATTTATCCCAAAGGGTTAAAGACATAATCCTGGAGGCTCGCAGACCTTCAACAAGAAAAAATTATGCAGCAAAATGGAAAAGATATCTCATTTGGAGTACTGCAAAGGGAGAAGATGTGACTCTGGTAAAGATGGCCAACATCCTAGAGTACTTGGCAGAGCTCTTCCACACAGGCCTGTCCTATTCTTCCATCAAGATACATGCATCAGCTATTTCAGCACAATACAGCTTGGATCCTCCTGTCTTCTCTCATCCCCTGCTCAGACAGTTTCTGAGAGGAATTAAAAATGTAAAACCTCCCAGGAAACCACCATTGCCAGCATGGGACTTGAACTTTGTGCTAGAAAAATTGACACTTCCTCCTTTCGAACCAGCAGCAACAGCAGTATTACAATACTTATCCTGGAAGACTGCTTTCCTGCTGGCAATAACTTCAGCAAGAAGGGTCTCTGAACTACAGGCATTAATGGCAGTGCAACCCTTCCTGATCTTCCATCAAGATAGAGTGTCCATGAGAACAAATCCTACATTTATGCCTAAGGTGGTATCCAGAGTGTCATTAAATCAGGCTATCCACCTACCTACATTCTTCCCAAACCCACAGAACAGGGAGAAAGACTTTTGCATACCTTGGATGTACACAGACAGTTACGCTTACTACCTGGACAGGACTAAGTCCAATAGAAAACTGACCAGCTTCTGGTAGCATATGCCACAGGAAAGGAAGGAAAACCAATTTCAAAACAGACAATCTCCAAATGGATAGGAAATTGCATTAGATTTTGTTACTCCTACCATGGAAAGAAAACCCCAGAGAACATCAGGCCTCACTCCACAAGGGCTACAGCCACTACCACAGCTTTCTTACGAGGAGTGTCTACCAAGGACATTATAGAGGCTGCTACTTGGACCTCCGTGCATACATTTGCCAAGCATTACAATTTACCTTTATACTCTAGATCCCGAGCAGGTTTTGCCACTGCTGTTTTGCAAGGGATCCTAGCTACACCATAATCTCTACTCTTTCCTCCTGCCTTGTTTAGCTATGGTATTCTACCCATTTGTAATGACTGCAGATGCATCCTTGAACATAGTACAGTTTTGTACCTACCATAAATGTAGATGTCCGATAGGAATGCATCTGCAGTCAGGATTACCCACACACCTTCCCCTCTGAGGTACTCCTAGGGTATTTGCCAGCCTTCAGCTAGCTTGGGGGGATCTATTATGGTGTATTTGTTTGTATATATGTACATACATGCTTATTTTTTGTGTTTGCTCTCTACTATTTGGAATCATTGGCATTTCTCCAAATTTAGCCTTCCAAGAGGGCACCTGGCATCTGGGGCAAGAAACACTGAGGAAAATGGCGTCGGCTGATGCCTTTATACCCGAATAACTGCAGCTATGACGTCGGGTGAAGTGCGACACCAGCCGAGGCCAGACCCAGACTTTGGAATCCGGCCGACCGAAGGGCTGCCTGACGACAGGACAACCCATTTGTAATGACTGCAGATGCATTCCTATCGGACATCTACATTTATGGTAGGTACAAAACTGTACTTTAGCTATGTTTGCCAGTGATACATTTTCTCCTTTTGCTGCACTCCAAATGAGATATCTTTTCCATTTTGCTGAATTTTTTTCTTGAGGGTCTGTGAGCCTCCAAGATAATGTCTTTAACCCTTTGAGATAAATCTGGGTTATTTTGTCTTATGCAATGTTCCAAGCAGCTAGCTGCAGTGTTTTCAAGTTTGGATGCAGGATTTTGAAGTTGTTCTGTGTTAGCAGTAAAGGAACTAGGGGTAGAGGCCATGCGTGTTCCCGAGCCATTCTCCTCAGTAGTGGGTACCAATGCTGCCTCGGCCAGTCTGGAGCTATCAGGATGATCCTCGGGTGATCTTCTTTGATCTTCAGTAGCACTTTGTGCATCAAAGGAAGAGGTGGGAATGCATATGCTGCCAGGTTTTCCCAACTGAAAGATAGGGAGTCCACCTTCCAAGCTAGTGGGTGGTATGTCCTTGTGCAGAATTTTTTCAATTGGTGGTTGTGTGGGGATGCAAATAGGTCTATTTCTGGTAGTCCCCATTTCTTTGTAATGGATTTGAAGATGTCTGGATGCAGCATCCATTCGTGGGCATCCGTGGTAGTTCTGCTTAACTCATTAACCCAGAGTACCTTCTCATGGCGCCTCTGTGCTTAACACCGAGCGCGCCATGAGAAGATACAAATTGGAAGCTGTTGCCCCCGAGTGCCTTCCACAAGTGCGAGAAACTGCAGTGCCGATTTGTAGTTGAGCTTAATGTAAAACATGCTGAAATTGTAACTGAACTTGTAATTTACCTTATGTAGTTACAATTCAGCGTGTTTTTACATTAAGGTCACATTAAACCTTTCGTAGAAAATCTGCTTAAAAACTTAATGAGAAAGCAAGTGGAGGCAGCCAATCGGATTCTTGCAATCCAAGCCTCCACTTGTGTAACACATCCACTCCCAACTTAATTTCTCTCCTTTTTGTGAGCTGTCCGTTTTTAATTTAGCATGAAAGTAAGCAAACCAAGCATCAGACTGTCAGTACTTTACTGTGAACAAGATTGGTAAGTTAATGCAAAATCTGGTGTTAACTAATTAATCAGAGTAACGTGTATTTTTAGTACCGGGTTTTGGAACTTTGTCCCTCAGTTAATTTGCCTTTGCCCATAATTACTGAGCAAAGAAGCTGATAAGTTATGTAACTGAACACTCGTTGTGTCATAATATTTTCATATTACTGTTTTGTTATTTTAGCCACAAAGGAGGCTAAAACTGTGCACATCTGTATGCACGTTTAACTCGTATTTCAGTTTGGCAGAAAAAAATATGCAGTTGCTTGTAAAATCTGTTGGCAAAAAAAAAAAACACGGATCACAGATACAGGTAGGAATAAGGGGTACTGCAGGGCGACAATTTATTCATGTTAATTGACAATGGTTTGGCCTGAAAGAAAAATACAGTTTTAAGTTTGTCTTGTCATAGGGAAGCCAGCCTTTTCTTTTTTGATGAGCCATGTAGATTTTCAGTTTGCAATTGGAACACAATCTGTTTAACTATACTGCCACTGCTGTGTTTTCGCTGGCATGCTCTTTCGGAGACCACAGGTTGCTTCTTTGTCTACTTTGTTATGGAATTCCTGAAGCAAAAGCTTGTAAAGTGCTCTCACTTGCCCCTTACGTTGACTTTTTTAGACAGTTATGTAGTCGCAAGTAAACGTCACGCAAATCTGAGTTCGAGTGCCGGTTTTGTTTTCAGAAGCATGTATTTATTGCATATTTGGTGAGATTTGTAGTTTGTTCTCAACCCCATTGTGTAATTTAACTTTTGAAAGAACACACTATGTAATTTTGTTAAATTGATGTTAGTTCAGAGTCCCATAGTTAATTGATGGCTGCTGGATCTCGGCAATCATGCGTCGGGCATGTTGGAAACTACTCCTCGACACAAGCAGTACGCATTATTGTATTTGTGTGTTTTGGTTGACTTTGTCGTAGTTTTTCAGTATGCACACGTGGGTGCACACTAATCTTGTATAAACTGAACTAGCTTGTAGTAAACGCTGTGGTACATTACTAGTGCATGTTGTGGTTTTACTATTCTGCAGCGGTGTGGGCTGCCCTGTTTGGAATTGGGGTTACTTTTGATTATTCAAGTCTAGTAACCCATTTTGTAATGTTTATGGTATTGCAACAGTTTGAGAGTGTAGTAGTACTGACGAGCATCAACATGTTGTAGTACAGTCTTAAAGTTTCTTTGAGTATTGCTATTATGGCCAAAGTGGGACATTTTTGGTATAAACATCAAATTTTCTGCCTAAATAAAAGCTTATTCTTGTAGCATTTTAGTTGCTTATTCTGTTTCTTATAACATTTAGGTATTTTAGATACAGAATAAATGTTTTATGCAACTATTACATAAAATATATGAAATAATTTTGTCCTAAAATCTCAGGACATTTGCCATTTTTACAATTTTTTGTCAGGACACAACTGCCCAAAGAGGGACTGTCCCTTGCAAAGTGGGACAGGTGGTAACCCTATGCTTGATACATGACCAGACTTGAGATGTTTGTGATGTGAACAATATCTGTGAATTGTCAGCATGTGTTTTATATATTTTACTTGATCTTGCAGAATATCATTTGGGAAGGAAACTATATCCAAATCTAGTATTGTGAAAATTAGAACTGGGCAAAGTTCTGGGAGATTGGTATAATGGTTTAAAATGTTTTCATTATTCACACAAGATGCAGGGTTTGATTCTTACATAGTAATCTATAAACCTATTTGTAGTTACTACTGCTCATTTTTTGAGCTGTAGCAACTGGTCTTCATATTGCCGGTAGTAGACTCCATTCATGTAACTGAGTGTAGGGGTGAATTTTAACATATTCTTAACCCTTCTTGACCAAAATATCTTTAAAAAGTTATATTATGACTTTGTAAGGCAAATCTACAGTAGTAAGAATGGGTCTGAAGGATCTCTACAAGCCTTTGCAATCATACGAGAACCTGAAAGAGTTGTTGGATAAAACGGTAAAGATATACATTAGGAAAGACTTTGTTTGAGGTAAAAGGAACTTGTAAACTTCCATGGGAAGTCCATATTCATGTGTAGCATTGCTTGGTTTGAGACTTGATCAAATCCTGTATCTCTTTAGTGAAAAATAGAGCTGGCAGAATGACATGCTCAGCATAACCACTTTATGGTGAATCTGGGCATTTTTATAAGGATCCGTTTTCCTTATAATCACATCTGCTTAAGCATAACACTGCTTGAACTGTAAAAATGTAACGCTGGCATCACAGTGCCAGGGACAGTAGAAGAGTCGTAGCTCTATATATTCTTCTGAGGGAGATAATTCCTTTCACCTTTCAGAGCCTAGAGTATTATTTTCTCCATATCTGTTTATACATCAATCTAGAACTTTGTCTTATTCAGTGTGACAATGCAGCATTTTTTTAAATATGTTCCCTTACATTATACCTGTGAAATTCTGTGTCGTAATTTATAACAATAATATTCTACATTTTACTCGTAATGTAGTTTTGTAGGGAATGAATGACCTCACTTTCCTGGGAAAAGTTAAAACAGTTCATATATATATATATATATATATATATATATATATATATATATATATATATATATACACACACACACACACAGTTCATGATGCATGTTTAAAAGAAACAAAACAGGATTATATTCCAATGTAAACATGTGAAAACCACTATGGTTTAGTGCTTGCATTTGATATGGTGTCATATAACCTTGGAAGTTTTCAAAATGTGTCAGAAATTTACAGTATAGACATTTGTTCAGAGCTTCTTGTGTGAATTTTAAAGCTGTCATTTGCTAGATTTTATTCAGATGTGTTTAGTTTTAGATGGCTTTTATCTTGCTGGGTGCTGCACCTCCTACTTTTGGCCATCTTTCTGTTACAGAGCCTATTGATGTTGTGATTCCACCAAGGGTGGCTGTTATTTATTTTGGTTTAGCTGTTTTGTTGCATGGTCAGTGTGTCCAGTAATACATGGGTTTCCTGGGTCACAGAGGGGGACCTGTGTCTTGCAAGTAAGTGCTATGGGATTTGGCTTGTGGCACTTTCAAGATTCAAGGCATATATTGTGACCTGGCTTCTAAGAGACTACCCACAGCTCTTTTTAGTTGACACAGTCCAATGTTTTATATATATATTTATTATATTTTCTTGCACTCTTGTTTTTCTTCATTATCCAGCGGATGTTGTCAGTTGGATGCGATATTGACATCAAATCCTTCTTGCTTTATGAGAAGCATTTGCTGTGCGTGAGAGCTGGAGGCATCTCAGCTGTACATATTTTCGCAGAATGTTGAGATTTCTTTGCCTCGTTTATTTGGCCTGGCAAATTCTGTGTATGTTTTTATTTATTATTTATTTTTTGTCTTTTTTTTTTTTTAACCTCTAGACAGGTAACCAAGATGGTGTTTCTCATAGATGCATTGTATTGCTTATGAAACGTGGGGTCGCTTGTGTGAATGCTTCATGTTGGTGATTGCAGACACTAGGAGCTATTGCTGAAGGGTAGTTCAGGGAAATGCTTCATGTTGGTGCTTGTGCATACATCAACATTTTAGTGTCACAGAAAAGATGTTGCATGGTTGGCTAATCCATCTGGCCATTTTGTCATCCTGGGAGCTGGCTGTGTTATACTGAATCACTGGTAAAGTATGTCTTCTATCAGAAGACAAGCTATCTAGACTAGGTAACATGTCTTAGTGTTCAACAATTTTTAGAAACGTCTAAGCAGAGTGAGAAATCCATGTTGCTGTTGTGAATGGGAATATCTTGTGAGTCAGGTGACGGGCAGCAACCCCACCAAATGTTTTTTTTGCACCAGTGGTGATTACTACAGCAAATCTGTCATAAATGAGATATGGATTGGGGTGACTTAAAATTTTGAAGAAAGGAATGGTACATGCCCTACGTCCATTTTTTATAATTTTACTGATGACTGCACATACCCTTCAACCATCCAAGAAAAATTATATTTTGGTTGATTTTCCTGTTGGTGCTTGTCCATAGGAGGAAATTTTACTGAATGGTTGTTTAGGGAAAATCTTTCATTCTGGTGCCTGTGCATACATTATATTGAAGGGCTCACTTGGGTGAATTCTTCATTTTGGTGGCTGTACATACTAGGAAATGTTACATGCGTTTCGTTTGGGTAAGCATTTAGGTTTGGTGATTGTGCATTCCTCAACATTCTACTGAAGGGGGTTGCTTGGGTGAAGTGTTCATGCTGGTGGTAGTACATACTAGGAAATGTTACTGAAGGCTTGTTTGGTAAAACATTTTATTTAGATGCATGTATACCTGGACATACTAATGAGGATGTTGCTTGGGGAAATAATTAATTGTGTATCAGGGAAGTACATGGTCTGACTGCTGATGTGACCACTGAGCAAAATAGTTGATTGTGCCATTTTGGTGCTTGTGCATACACAATGCAAACAACTGGAGGGGGTAGTGGGGAAACATAGAAATTAAGTCTGAAATTTAAATATGGTTACATTACTTAGAATACAGCACAGAAATGTAATTATAGTGTAATATGCCAGCATATAAGACATCACACACACCACTGACTAATTAAATAATGTAAAATAAGCAGACAAGAAATCACTTCTGCTTGTATTATTCTATTTGTGATTAGTAGTTGCATGAGTGAGATAAAAGTTATCACTTGTTGACAACTGCCAGCATGGAGCTACCATATTTTTTGTGCATTTTTCCTGGCTTTGTCAGTCGTGTGGAATTTACGTGGGAGGAAGGGCTCAGTAATATGTAAGTGTTATACTATTTTACTGAATTACTCCGGTATTCTCCTTACTGATAATGAGTCTGTGTTACACAACAGCTGCACAAGGTAATATAATGAATGCCTAGTCAACAGGTTATGTGCAGCAATTATCACCTTTGTCTGAGCATACATAACTTTTCAGTACTGAAAGGAAGGTCATTATCACATTAGCAATAAGTGCAGTTACAATACAGCAGTGAGTTATCACTTTTAGTAGAAGTCGTTATCACTTTGATGAATGCACAAGCCAGATTGTGTTTTTTCTCTATTTGTAGTCATTGCAAGCCACCCCCTCCATTCTTCATCAACTAGCTATCCTCCAAAACCTCTGATGTTTTATATATATATATATATATATATATATATATATATATATCTGTGCATATGTGTGTATATCGATATATATGTATGTACATAATGTACTTGCACATATACACATACACATGAATATCAGTATGGTCAGGAAGGTTCCTCTTCAGAGATTTATGCCAACTTCTCTTGTGTTTGTGGGTGCATCATGGGGGGCATACCCAGCCATCCATGGATCTTGTGATCGACCTGGATTGCAGTTGGGAACTTGGAGACTCTTCAGTTCAGCCCCATTGTGCTGCTGTCCTAGGTAGAAATGGCCTCAGGGCTGCCACTGTGATGCAGTGTTTCCCCCCTGAAAAGGACACATGCAGAAAGACAAAGCCTGGGGCAGAATTAGTCTTTTCACATGTTGTCTTGGTTGAGCTGTCCACTTAGTTTCCCTCCCTTCAGGTGTAGTAAATGTATGTAGGTCAGGGTAAGACCCTTTACATTAGCTCCCCCCTTTCAGTCCTTATGACCATTGCCGAAAGGACACATGTACATGGAATAGGTAGAGGTAAGGCAGAGTGCTGGCACTGCATGCAATCAGGAGTCATTGCTGCTACCAGCAGTCTGAGTGGGTAGCCAGCACAGGTATGGGACACTTCAGACGCCCACGGCCTGAAGTCCCGTGCCTGTCCTAGGCATATTAGTGGAGTTGCAGTCCTTACTCTGTTTTTTATCTTTACATGTGCCCTTTCTGTGCCCCCTTGTCAGTCGTTGTGTGTAATTTTGTGTTTTCACGGGTGGTAGGTATGTACCTCAAGCGTCATCACCACTTATATACCTTATGAAAAGAATAATGCCCCTGTGGATAGGAGTGAAGATTTGGATGGTCTAACCAGGTAATGCATTATGATATACATATATATGTACTTTTCCAATAGATCTGTCAAACATCAGTAGTAAACTGTTTGCATTTTCTTTGCTGTACAGGTTTGTCCACATTCTGACACTGTCATCAGTCAACCACTGGGAAGGCTGCAGTTTCAAATCAGAGCAATTTTTGAACACATGCAGTTGTGGTGGCCACGTTGTCATTTTGTGTGGTCGGTGGATCTACAATCTGTCCTGACAGCATCACCACAAAAGATGTTCACCTGTTCAGAAGGGATGGCGTTCACCTAACTGAGGAAGGCATTGCCTTGTTATTGACTGACATCCACAATGGTGTGAGGAGAGCTATGCTGGATTGGAAATATGCAGCTTGTGAGAAGAATGGAAAACACCCATGACCAAGTAGGGACCAGTATGGTAAGTACAACTCTATTATGAAATGTGTTGTGTCAAATATATTTTTATGAGTTTGGCAAATAACTGTGGTAAGAAGCTGGTGAAGATGCTGAGAGAGAACTGTTTCAGGAGAGTGCTAGCATGTACAATCGAATATGTATTGTATGTGTATATGTATAATATTGATAGTTCCAACATATAAAAGAATTGGGCCTGTATGTTGTACACATGTGCAGATATCTATGTTTGTTTCGGACTTAGGTTATGGAAATTATGATTTTTTTCATATTTTGGTAAATAACTTTGCAAGGGAGCATCTGAATGTGCCAAGTAATATCTCATTTTGAAGACAGTATTGCTGGTTCTAATATGGTCAAAGAATTGTGCCAGTATGTTTGACACGTGCAGATATCAAAGTTTGTCTGAGACTTATGGTTATGGAAATTATTTTTTTTTTCATATTTTGGTAAATAACTTTGCAAGGGAGCATCTGAATGTGCCAAGTAATATCTCATTTTGAAGACAGTATTGCTGGTTCCAACATGGTAAAAGAATAGTGCCTGTATGTTGGACACATGTGCAGATTTCAAAGTTTGTTTGAGACTTATGGTTATGGAAATTATGATTTTTTTCATATTTTGGTAAATAACTTTGCAAGGGATCATCTGAATGTGCTAAGTAATACCTCATTTTGAAAAGATTATTTATAGTTCTAACATGGTAAAAGAATGGTACCTGTATGCTGTACTCATAGGCAGATATCAAAGTTTGGTTCGGACTTAGGTTATGGAAATTATGATTTTTTTCATATTTTGGTAAATAACCATATGTGCAGATATCAAAGTTTGTTTCGGACTTAGGTTATGGAAATTATGATTTTTTTCATATTTTGGTAAATAACTTAGCACATTCAGATGCTCCCTTGCCAAGTAATACCTCATTTTGAAAAGATTATTTATAGTTCTAACATGGTAAAAGAATGGTACCTGTATGTTGTACTCATAGGCAGATATCAAAGTTTGTTTCCGACTTCGGTTATGGAAATTATGATTTTTTTCATATTTTGGTAAATAACTTTGCAAGGGAGCACCACATTGTGTGAAATAATGCATCATTTTGAAGACAGTGTTACTCCTTACATCATGGTAAAAGAACTGTGTCTAGGCACTGTACACACGTACAGATATCACAGTTTGTTTAGTCTTGTACAAATATGAAAATTATACATTTACAATACTTCTCATTATTATGCCCATATCTTTGCGAGGGAGCATGGTAATCACACAAATGATGCATCATTTTGAAGCTGACATTCAGATGCACAACTTCTACACTGATATGTAGGCTCTGTCTGTTACAGGTAATGAGATATTATGCTCTGTTTATTTATCAATTATGAGAAATAATATACTAATCATATTTCTGTGAATATCTCATGAAAGGAATGTCACACAGTTATGGTTAAAGTATCATTTTAAAGCTGACATTCATACTAACAAATTAAATTCAAATTGTATGGGTCTGCATGGTACATAGACCAAGATATTGTGCTTTGATTTTCCAAAAAATTTAAAAAAATTGCACAATATCAGCATTCCTTGCCAAATATTTCATTATGACTTTGATATGCACTATCAACATTTACACTGTTGGAAAGGTCAGTGTCTGTTGAACAACTTTCGCATTTACATTTTTAGTGTAGCTCTTAGTTAGAGTTATGAGCATTTGTTTTCTGTATAGTATTACAAATGGATTTTCTGAAAATGAGCTCAGGCTGCTCTGTTGTTCCTATGGTGGAATTCAGCAGGCAGCTTTTCCTGAGCTGCTCTGGAGTGAATGAGTTAAGATGTCTGCTAGTATATTTTCCTTTCCTGGTACAAATATTGCCTGGAGCTGAATGTTGAGGTTCAGGGCCACATTCCAGAGGTCCATTGCCATCCGGCATAGAGGATATGAATGTGTGCCTCCCTGTTTGTTGATATACCACATAACTGTGGTGTTGTCCGTCCTTATCAGCAAATGACCCTGTTGAAGAAACGGTCTGAATGTCTGAATTGCCAGCTTTACTGCCAGCATCTCTTTTTGATTTATGTGTAGGTTCAGCTGGTCTTGAGTCCATAAGCCTTGTATGCACTTGTCCACCATGTGTGCCCCCCAACCGAGGTCTGAGGCGTCCGTGGTGATAGTCTGGCTTGGGTGAGGGCTGTGGAAGGGCAGTCCTTTGTTCAATTGACAGGCCTGAGCCCACCATTGGAATTCTTGCTTCAGACATGGAATTATTGGAATTTGGGTTTCTAGGCTGTGCTTGTGCTGAGACCGTAAGTTCCTTAGGTACCATTGCAACTTCCTCATATGTAGTTTGGCATGTGGAATCAATATTATGCAGGATGCCATGTAACCCAGGGCTTGCAGGACTTTCCTTGCTGTAAGCTGGTTCTGCGTTGTTAATGCCATGAAATAGATTGGTAGGTGCTTCTGCTTTTCTGGTGTGAGGAATGCCATTTGGCTTGATGTGTCCAGTTCCGCACCCAAGAAAGTTATCCTTTGGGATGGTATCAGCCTTGACTTTTTTATGTTGACTGTGTATCCCAGGGCTTGCAATAGGTGAATGACCTTTCTCAAATCTTTTATTAATTTGTTTTTGTTGTCCGCTTGTAACAGGCAGTCATCCAGGTATGGGTAAATTTGAATTCCCTGAAGCCTGCAATGAGCAATTACTGATGCCAGGCATTTCGTGAATACTCTGGGCGCAGTAGATAAGCCAAAAGGCAATGCTGAGAATTGATAATGCTCTGATCCTGCAAGAAATCTGAGGTATCTTCTGCAATTTGGTCATATGGGGACGTGCAGGTATACCTCCTTGAGATCTAGAGTTACCAGCCAAGACTCCTACTCCTTGCCCAGCATGGGAAGAAGCTGCTGTAGGGTCAGCATCTTGAATTTTGGAACAATGAGATATGTGTTTAGAGCGGACAGGTCGAGAATAGGTCTCCATTGGTTTTCCTTTCTTGGCACCAGGAAAAGTCTGGAGTAAAATCCTTGCCCTTGTTCCATAGACGGTACCTTTTCTATAGCTCTCATCCTTAGTAAGTGGCCTATTTACTCTAGAGCGTTTGTCTTTTGATTTGGAGGTAGGTTTGGCATTCCTCTCTTCCTTGGTAGAGTATGGAAGTGAAACCTGTAACCTTTGTCTATTGTCTGTAAAATCCATTTGTCTCCTGTAATGTAATGCCAGTTTACTGAAAATAAGGCTAGCTTTCCACCTAAGGGTGCTTCTAGTTGTTCCCTGGTAGGCGGTTTCAGAGCCAAGTCACTGTGATTGTCCTGTGGAAGTGGTAGTGGCTGGATCTGTGGCAGTACTTCTCTGGTTGTTAGGCTGCCACTGACGTCCCCTGTAGGCACCTCTGGATTGACCTCTGCCTCTTGGGCACCTATTCCTGCCTCTCTGTGCTCTGTTGGTGTCTGGAAAGGACCAATTCTTGGAAGGCCAGTTCCTACTAAACCTCGGAGGCTGGACCTGTAAGAAATCCTTGACTGTCTGGACAGATTTTGCCTTCTCTTCCACCTTCTTCAACACTTGCTGTGCAGGGGAGCCAAACAAACTGTGTTTTTCCATGGGAGCATCTAGGAGCTTTGACTTTACATGGTCTGGTAAGGATTGCTCTTTTAACCATGCATGCCTTCTGATCACTGTACCAGTCATAGCTGATCTAAAGGAAGCCTCCAGTGCATCATAGCCGCATTTTAAGGAATGATTACTGACCTGCTGAATGTTATGCACCATTTCCTGAAGGGACTTTCGGTCTAAAGGTTCAGGCGAGGACAGTTTTTTAGTTAGCTGATCTAACATAAATTCCTGATACTGAATCATGTGGAACTGGCAGTTTAAGGCCCTAGCCGAAAGAGTAGTAGAAGTATAAACTTTTTTACCCCATCTCTCTAAGGCCCTAGATTCTCTTTCAGAGGGGAGGGTGTTTTTGGCAGAGGCAGCTGCTACAGCTTTGGGGCCCTGTGAAATAGTTTCAGGATCTGCAATAGGAGCCTTATACAAGTGATAATGTGTGTCC
This sequence comes from Protopterus annectens, assembly GCF_019279795.1. Classification (NCBI taxonomy): domain Eukaryota; kingdom Metazoa; phylum Chordata; order Ceratodontiformes; family Protopteridae; genus Protopterus; species Protopterus annectens. The sequence goes on from NC_056730.1 coordinate 439,392,821, forward strand.
GGAACCCTGTAGAATCTGTCGGGCTTAGCAGGGGCCGGAGGAAGAGAGTCAGGAGCAGTACAAGCATCATTAAATGCATCATCCACAACAGTAAGTACTGGAGGAATGGCTAAAGGCCTATGCTGTGGCAAATGTAAAAAGGTCCTAAGCCTTTTCCTAGAGTCTGAAAAATCCTGGCCCTGCCATTGAAATTGTTCTCTCATAGCATGCAAGGTTTCCCCAAAAGAAAATTCCTCAGGAGGAGAGGCAGAAGGAATGGAGTCTTCTGCATCAGAGTCCTCGTATGGAGAATAAGGGCCTTCTGGAGGGTTTGTATTTTCTGAATCATCAGAGGAGTAATCTGTAGAAACTGGCTCAGGGGCCTCTGCTCTAGGCCTCTTCTCTGGAGGGGGGTGAGAGGCCCTGTCAGGGTGAGGCTGGGATCCCCTGATCAAAGAAATGAGATCCTCTGCTAGACTAAGCATTTGAGCACTAGAGCTAGGCCTGTGAGAGGGGGTTTTAGCAGGCACGGTCTTTGTTGATTTAGCTGCTTTAGCCCTGGAAAAGGCCTTAATTGACATGGATGCAGGGGGCCTAGCAGCTCCACGTGCAGGAGAAGATACATCTAAGGGGATAGTATCTGATAAATCCTGAGAACCTGCAAGAGCAGGTGGAAATTCAGTAGCAAATTCAGTCATGCTGGATGAGGCCTCGGTAGTAGGAGGCATGCTTTCGGCCGAAGGAAGAACCGTGGACTCGGTTTCAGCCGAAACTGAGACACTCGCGGTTGGCTTAACCGCAGTTTCGGCCGAAACCGCGGACCGCGAGTGTCGGTCCTTTTTCTTACGCTTTTTAGCTAATTGTGAAGTTGGAGTCTCCGGCATGTTATAAGCAAAAGCGTAGCCGAAAAACTCCTCTGCAAACTCCGACCGACGTCTAAGTGTCCGTCGGTTGAAGGAAGCACAGGCAAGACAAGCTGCTACGTCGTGGTCTGGGCCTAAACAAGGTAGGCAGTAAGAGTGGAAATCTTTGAGGTATTTGTTTCCCACAAGTTAAACAGTTATTCACTTTTTCTGACATTGGCTGAGGCAAGAAAGAGTCCCCAACGGGGTACTTAGCTTTTTAGAAGTCTTCGGTAGTAGCAATCTCTGGTTCTGACCGACCGGCACTTGCGAACAGCTTCTGCTTCGGGCGCCACGCGGCAAGAAAGACTGAGGAAAATGGTGTCGGCTGATGCCTTTATACCCGGTTAACAGCAGCTATGACGTCGGGTGAAGTGCGACATCAGCCGAGGCCAGACCCAGACTTTGGAATCTGGCCGACCGAAGGGCTGCCTGAGGCAGGACAACCCATTTGTTAGGACTGCAGATGCATCCTTGAAGGACATCACACTCCTACCCACTATGCAGACAGGCAATGGACTTGTGGAACACAGCATTAACTTACCAAGTACAACTGCAAGCACAATTCCTGCCAGGAAAAGAAAACATTTTGGCAGACAAATTAAGCAGAAATTTGATAGACCCTCACGAGTGGAGACTACACCCACAAGTATTCTCAATGATAACTCAAAGGTGGGGACCACCAGGCATAGATCTGTTTGCCTCAACCAACAATTGCCAGCTACAAAAATTTTACACAAGGACGTATCCCCTGGCCTGGAAAGTGGATGTCCTATCATTCAGTTGGACAGCACTGTCAGTCTACGCCTTTCCACCTCTGCCTCTACTGACCCAGGTATTACTGAAAGCCAGATCAGAGAGACCACAGATGATCCTCATTGCTCCGGACTGGCCACGTCAACACTGGTACCCACTACTACAAAACTTGACTCGCAGCCCAACATGGATCTTGCCTCAATTCCCTCTACTGTTAACCCAGCAAAACTCTCAGATCCTTCACAGTCAACTAAGGACCTTGAACCTAGCTGCATGGAAAATACCTTAAATTACCAAACAACACTTCTCTCAAAGGACGTCCAGAATGTCATTTTGGAGGCCAGGAGGCCCAGCACCAGACAAACTTACTCAGACAAATGGAAAAGATTTTGTGTGTGGAGCCAGACCAGAAGCCTAAATCCTGGCATCCCAAATATTCCGCACATACTCCAATACCTAACTGAGATGCTACACAAGGGCCTTTCTTTCTCATCCATAAAGATCCATGCTTCAGCCATTTCAGCTCACTATGATGCAGTTCCTCCCATTTTCTCCCATCCTTTGTTAAGGCAGTTTCTCAGAGGGGCAAAAAACATAAGACCCCCCCCAGAAAACCACCAACTCCAACTTGGGATCTAAATTTTGTTCTGGAAAAGTTAACTCTTCCTCCTTTCGAACCAGCCTTTTCAGCAGAGCTTCAGTACTTGTCATGGAAAACAGCCCTGCTGCTGGCTATCACCTCAGCACGCAGAGTCTCAGAACTGCAGGCACTTATGGCAGTGGAGCCTTTCATCATTTTCCATCAGGACAGAGTATCTTTACGCACCAACCCTTCCTTCATGCCAAAGGTAGTATCCAGTGTGGCTCTCAATCAGACCATACACTTGCCCACCTTTTATCCAAACCCACAGAATAAAGGAGAAAGACTCCTTCACTCTTTGGACATTCACAGACAGTTACGTTACTATTTGGACAAGACAAAGGCCTTCAGAAAATCTGACCAACTTCTTGTATCCTATGCACCAGGCTCAGAAGGAAAAGCTATTTCAAAACAGACCATCTCAAAATGGATAGCTCATTGCATCCGCTTTTGCTACTCACACCACGGGAAAGCAGTGCCTGCTAGTATTAGGTCTCACTCTACCAGGGCTACAGCAACCTCAGCAGCCTTCCTCCGAGGAGTCCCAACAAAGGACATTCTGGAGGCAGCTACCTGGAGTTCAGTGTACACCTTCACCAAACATTGCCACCTTCCTCTATACTCAAAAAACAGAGATGGGTTTGCCACTGCAGTTCTGCAGGGCATCTTAGCTGCAAACTGTAAGACAATAAACACCAAAGCAACCCTTCCATCTTAGCTGCACCTAACCCAGTTTAGCTCCTACCACCCAACCATAGCTTTGGGACTCTACCCAAGTGTGATGACTGCAGCAGCATAGCACAATGAACATAGTACAGTTTTGTACCTACCATAAATGTAGATGTTCGAGTGGTTATGCTGCTGCAGTCCAGGTTACCCTCCCTCCATCCCCTGTACCTAACAAGGCTTCTCCTACAGGGCTTTTCGTATACCTCCATGTACTTCAACCTTTGGGATGCATGTCTATATGGTGTATTTGCTTACAACTAGTACCATTGTTTTGCACTAAGGTATGTTTTGCAAGATTCTTATTTTGCCTTCTTAGTTTGGGGTACCTGACATCTGGGGCAAGAAAAACTGAAGAAAAATGCGTTGGCTGCCTCTTTTATACCCCTGCCTCACTGACGTCAGGGAAGAAGTGACGACAACTGACGCCGGACCAAGGCTTTGGAATTCAGGCCGACTGCGGGACTGCCTGACGGCAGGATAACCCAAGTGTGATGACTGCAGCAGCATAACCACTCAAACATCTACATTTATGGTAGGTACAAAACTGTACTTTTTGTACAGTCTTCTAGTAAGCAATGAAACAAAATGTATTAACCAATAATGACAAAACTACCCATTTCAGAAAACGTAAACCATAAAAAAGGCCACTCAAACTTCTGTCAGTACAATCCACCAATGTCAATAAGTAAGCAAAATCTCTGCAGAAGTCAGTCATCTAAATAATTGCACATTAAAGGGATGTGTAACTAATGAAGAGGGTGTTGCTAGGAAACAACCTAATATTTCATTGTTTCATCTACAAATAAAGAGGCTGTTGCCCTGGAAGAATAATGTGCCTATGTTACATTAAAACATGATAAGCTGGTAATATTGCAGTAGGAATGGATAGCAAACTGATAAGTTCATAGTTACTAGGTAATTCCTCCAAAGGAGGACATTGACAGTATCCATTCCCTTTAAAGTACAACACAGTACAATATCAGCAATCCATCTGCATATTGTGGGATTAGAACCCACAGCCTTTTGCATCAAAAGTAAGGCTACTACCGTGTTGTGCTACTAACACAAACAGACTTGGAATAAGCAGCACTAAACTTCTCTTCCCCTGAAGCTCTCAGCTCCTTGTAAATTTTTGTATTTATTTAACAGGAAAGTCCAATTGGAACAAAGCCAATTTTCAGCAGAGGGCCAGGGTGCAATGTTCTAGATGCATGTCTTTGTAACATGGGAGGAAACCCACACAAACACAGAGAGGACATGCACTCCACATAGAAGGCATCCCAGCAAAGAATCCAACCAGACAACCTCTTGCTGTGAGGTAACAACACTACCACTGCACCATCCACTTGACACAGCTATCTCTCTCAATTTCACAGCAGAAGAAATCTGGAACAAGTCAAAATTTATTTGGAGGGAGGAGCAAAGGCCCAAAACCAGGGACACATTTTAAATATTGCTTGTACAGTCTTAGAAAGTTACTAAAATATTGTTTTGTGTTACTATGTGTTTACAAAAAAGATATGAAGACTGAAACTTAAAGGGCTATCATTAATTAGTGAATTCCGTTCTCAATGATTTGCCAGAAAACCACAAATTTTAAGAGGAACAGACCAAAAGTAGTATGAACGGAGCACACTAGCTGCTATAAAATATGAATGGAGCACACCAGGTACTATAAAATACGAGCGGGAGCAATATTTAAAATATGTCCCCATTTTCGGGCCTTCTCCCCCATTTTGTCAGGCTTTGTCCAGATTTCTTTCACTAAGAGGATGAGAGGTATTGGTCTAGGATCATACATAGCAGGCACTACAGAGGCCTTGCCTTCCTCCCCAAACTTCTACCCTCAGGAATTAATTGCAATAATCAAAGTACAAAAATGCTTTCCTAACAGCCCTATAGCACTGTCTAAGTGTTGACAGGCAGTGTAGGAAATTGCCTAGCCACAAAAATAAATTCTGCTACATAAAAAAAAAAGATAAATGAGAATATGTTGGTATGCAAAGGCTGGCACTGATGCAGTTAAAATTCCCTCACTCCCAACAAGCAAATTTAGTCCTTATTTCCCAGCAGATGGCAATCACACCACCATTAACACAACTTGGGGTTCCTATCTAATGTGTCACAGTCATGAAACCATGACAAAACAAACAAACCCAATGTTCTCCTCCAAACCAGGACATCTGGGCGTTGATCCTACTCGTGCCTTACTCATACAGTGAATACTGTTGGTATATAGTTTAATAAAAAGAGTGCCAGTTGCTGAGGGCAGCATAGGGACTAACACCCCCCCAAAATAGCACTTTAAGTTAGAAAAAAATATCACATGGATGAGTGGGTGGTGTACCAGCTGAATGGGAAACGTACCAGTTGAATGGGTGGTGTACTGGTTGAATGGGCGGTGTACCAGCTGAATGAATGGTATACCACTTGAATGGGTGATGTACCAGTTGATTGGGTGGTACACCAGTTGAATAGGTTGTGTACCAGTTGAATGGATGGGTTTACCCATTGAATAGGTTGTGTACTGGCTGAATGGGTGGTGTACTGGCTTGAATGGGTGGAGTACCGGCTGAATGGGTGGAGTACCAGTATACAAAGGCTGGTACTTAAGCAGTTAGGATTCCCTCACTCCCAGCACACAAACACAGCTCCTTGTCCCTGTAGTTGACAGTAAGACCCCTTTACATCAGAAGCTACTGTAGAAGTTGTGGAAGAAATTATTCTTCTGTTTAATATAGCATACTTCCCCAGAGAGTGGTAACATAAACCCTGCCTTCCTCTCCAAACTGCAGCCTCTGGGTATTGAACCTGCTGTTTCTTTAGTGATGGTACTTATAGAGCTAAATAAAAGCCAAGCCCTGCTAGCCTGCAGTAGTGTAGGAGCCTATAACCCCTAAAAACTCTTTACATCATGAGAAAGCATATGCAAAGAAATAAGAGTTAAATGAGTATATACTAGCACTGAAGTTATTAGAATCCCTTCTCGACCAGCAACTTAATACAAATTCTTTTTGCAACCGACAATCAAATTCACTTTCACCACACACACCAGGGGTCTTGCAAAAATGTTGGAAACTTGACCTCTTCTGTTAGGCTACAACAACTTCCCAACTATCACAAAAAATGAAGAAAAAAAGCCTGCCTTTTATTTTCTATGTTGTACAATAAGTATAGGTGGTAGTTTCCAGTGAAAAGCAGAAAATAGCACACACACACTTTTGTTTTAATTATTTCTGTGCAGAGACTGCTCAGAGAAGTTAGTGTTCATATAAAGCATCCAAACAGTCCAAAATCAGTGATGTAATTTTTGCCAGCTGGAGTGAACAAAGACACTGTTCTGTGCTGACACACACCAGCTGTTTTCGCCCCAATCAGTACAAAAAGTGTGTGGAAAAAGAAAAGGGATCAGTAAATGTAAACAACTGAAATAACTGCTTTCTCCTCTTAAAAGATACTGTAACAGGGCATGGATTTGCAAATCATGGGCTAGTACTCTGCGTAAAGGGGGAGTGAAATGTTTTGCTAATAAACACAATGGTATCTCACTTCCAGGCTCCAAATGAAATTACAGCAGGTATAGAGTATTAATCTTACTTGTACAATTACTGTGCAAGTGAAATTATTACCCTGCTAAAGTATTGGGCAAGACTTTTTGTTTTAAAAAACAGTTTCATACCAGTTATAAAATAACATAAATATGCTAAAACCAATCTATTTCTGGGCCTGAATATGTCTTTTCTCACAGTGTCAGGGCAACTCAGTAGCTAGAATTACCGGTTACTGATGAAAAATAAAACACTTACTCCAAAAGATTGAAATTGTCACTCGTATATATTAATGTGGAAAACGAACAAAGAAGGAAATCAATGCACAGCTTAAGGGAAAAACAACAGCCACTGCAAAAGTTCAAAGAGAGTTATGGGTCATACCATCTACTATAAAATATGAACGGAGCACACCATCTACTTTAAAATATGAGCGGAGCACACCAGCTACTCTAAAATATAAGCGGAGCACACCAGCTACTCTAAAATATAAGCGGAGCACACCAGCTACTCTAAAATATAAGCGGAGCACACCAGCTACTCTAAAATATAAGCGGAGCACACCAGCTACTCTAAAATATAAGCGGAGCACACCAGCTACTCTAAAATATAAGCGGAGCACACCAGCTACTCTAAAATATAAGCGGAGCACACCAGCTACTCTAAAATATGAGCGGAGCACACCAGCTACTCTAAAATATGAGCGGAGCACACCAGCTACTCTAAAATATGAGCGGAGCACACCAGCTACTCTAAAATATGAGCGGAGCACACCAGCTACTCTAAAATATGAGCGGAGCACACCAGCTACTCTAAAATATGAGCGGAGCACACCAGCTGCTCTAAAATATGAGCGGAGCACACCAGCTGCTCTAAAATATGAGCGGAGCACACCAGCTATGCAACAACAGCACAGCAATACCTGAAAGCATGAGCGTACCACTTAACCTCTTACAACAAATTCACATTTTAGCCGTTTCCAACACTGGAATAAAATCCCAACTGTAGCAACAATTCACAAACACTGATAGCTGGCTAAGAGTTTGGAAATCAGCCTTCTTGTATAGGCTGCTTCAGTTTGTACCATGTGCTTTTCCGCATTTCACTTTTGCAAACAAACAAAAACTACTATGCGATAGTATACATTTCTACCGCTTAGAAACAGAAATCCAAACTCTACAGTTGCTTTCAAAAGCTACATTCTGCAGTCACAGAGCAACCGAACAAACCCTAAGAAATGGCACAAACATTATTTGTTTACATGATATATTACAGCCTCTCTCAGAAGCATTTCAAATGGCATTTCTGCCTCAGAGATGTGAGATAATGAGTGCTACATAAGGCAGATGCTACTCATATCATGTGCATTGCATTTTTCTGTGGAACTTAAAGCCCAAAAAAGATATGAAGAAGTAAGCAAAGCACATGGTGTGAGTAGAATCTGCAGAAAAAAAAGGAAGCCAGCTCTCTCTCTCATAACATTACCAATGCAAGTTGCTCACGGAAAGGTGTTGGTCTCAAGAAATCATAGCTCACAGTTGCCGGAAAGCACGATCAACTTATAGAATGCAAAAGATTTATAACACTCACCTTATCGCAATGATAGAAAGGAGGAGATTCTGGCGGAGGTTATCTTGCATTTCTGATCATCCGTCAATGTAATGCAGTCAGCAGGAAAAAAGTAACAAAGAAAGGAAGTTCCACACAACGTGTGCTGGAGTGGGATAGCCAACATAGCTCTGACATCACATGATGGGTGGGTCATTCCATGCTTTTTTAAAAGCATGCAAATATAGTAGTGCTGATGTCAGTCTGAGGGAGGGAACTTTAAGACAACTGCTGCTGATCTGTAGTAGTTCTGACATCAGAATTTAAGAGACGGCAGCTAGCTTTTGAATGGCGCGATAAGTCATCTTTAAAAGTGAAGCTAATACAGTATGGCAAGGCATCGGGCTGGTGAAGAAAAACAGTTGATTTTGTATTTTTTTAAAGCTGATCTGCACATTTCTGTAGACAGGATCATATAATAGGGAGAAAAATTGCGGTCATGTTGAGAATTTAGAAATAATATCCCGTTGTTCTCCTTTAATACTGACACCAGTGTTATTGCTCAGGCGGTTAGAGAATAGGAATCTAGGCAGAAGTTTAATGTTTCTTGGAACAGATGAAGAAATATACTGGTAAGAGGAAAGATGACAGTACAGGGCTAGCTTTCATATATTTTCAGACTTTGTGGAACAGAGAACTAACACTTCATCATCCTTGTATGCTTGTGTGAGTATTGTAGTAAACCACTTTTGCTATGCTTTGCTCACACAACTACTGTGAATCAGCACACCCCCCCCCCCTTCCCCAGGGAGCACACATTAATTCATTGGACTTAATCCAGACGTTATTCTGTGTAATTTCACTATTTTCCTCGTATCATACTGCTTTCTTTTACTTCTTGCTTCTGACACCTGCTAAGCAGCAAGACAGTTTATCAATCTGCAGCAGACCTCTCAGCCGTCCCGAATTACTCTGTTTTTACCGAGTTTTGGGGTCCCAATAATGGGGTGCTACGATTCCCGAGTGGCACCCCATTATTCCCGATTTTTCAGAAGTGTTTTTTTTTTGCACTTTCGGGGCTGACGTCATCACGTGCGCGATGACATCAGCTCCGTCAACGTATGCCGTGTGTTTGTTTGAATACTGGACTGCTGTGCAGGAGGATTTATTTACTTTTTAAGCCATTGGAGTTCTTTTTTAAGCCTGGTACGAACTGCCTTTCGGGCAGGGAAAGGATTTATGTACATTTTACGTTTTAAGCTGTCTGAGTTCTTCTTAAGCCAGGTATGAACTGCCGTTCGGGCAGGAAAAAGATTTATTTACATTTTAAGCCGTCTGAAAGCCAGGTTCATGCCATTTGTGCAGGAAAGTCTCTGTTGAAAGGCACGAGGATTTATTTGGCAGGGAAAGTGTCTGTTGAAACTTGAAAGGCAGGATTTGTTTATTCTGTTTTGATACAGAACAGAGTGTGTGTGTGTATGAACTGCCATTCGGGCAGGGAAAGGATTTATTTACATTTGCCGTTCGGGCAGGGAAAGGATTTATTTACATTTTAAGCTGTTGGAAAGCCAGATACGTGCCGTTTTGGCAGGAGGATTTATTTGCTGGAACGTGTCTCTTGAAACTTGAAAGGCAGGATTTATTTATTCTGTTTGGATACAGAAGTGTGTGTGTGTGTGCGCGTAAATGCCCCCAACAGGATACATTTGGTGGCTAGAGGTACTCAAGCTCCAAACCCTGTACGTACAGGTAAAAAGAGCCTAAATTCCCCTAGTCACCATCACCTGTGAATTTATGCCTCACATTTTTGTTCTGTGCCTCATTAAATCTCTGGTTTTCAGGATTGGTGGTAAAACAAAACCATTTATTCTAACAATTTTCTAAGTTTATAAGATCAGTATTTGAAATGTGTCCCTATTTTGGGGCTGTATTCCCCCATTATTGGCTGTGTTCTGTATTTTTGTGCTAACAGGTTGAGAGCTATGATGAAAAGTGAGAGCTGAATTCACCAAATGATAGCCATTTAAGTTTGTCTACCTGTCTTTCAGGAAACTGCTGATTTAGCTTAGTGGTATGTTGCTCTGACTGTAGTGCAGACTGTAGGGTTCTGGGTTCAAGACTAGGTGGTAAAATGCACGGTGATAACACAACATTTTATGCAAGCAACTTTCCAAACTTATACAAGCAATGTTTAAAATGTGTCCATGGTTTTTGGCCTTTTGCCCCCCCCCCCCCCCCCCAGTTGAAAATATGTGCAAGAAGCTGTGCAACATTCCTATGGCTTACACTACTGTGATTCTATATTTTTACATGTGTGTGTGTGTGTGTGTGTGTGTGTGTGTGTGTGTGTGTGTGTGTGTGTGTGTATATATATATATATATATATATATATATATATATATATATATATATATATATATATGGCAGTTTTGTCATTATTGGTGCATGCATTTTTGCTTCATTGCCTACTGGAAAATGTTTAAACAATAAATTTAAAATGTACTCTAACTCAAGTTTAATAAGTGATTTGTATTATACAAGGAATATAATTTAATAAAGTCAAGAAGGTATATCAAAGAATGCATGTATGTTTCTTGTTTTGTGTGCAAGGGGCCTTTGATTTGAAAACAGCCCAAAGGTATTTGTGTGCAAGGGGCCTCTGATTTGAAAACAGCCCAAAGGTAATCTTTATCCACCACTGGCCAGATGCATTTTCTTTGGATGTGGTGTAGGTTTCATTGCTGTTTCAATGAATGTGAGTTTCAAGGGCAGAGCAGTTTTAATGCCAAGTCTGTTTTCATTGTGAGACAGTATTGCTTTTAGATATTTATTAGTGTTTGTGCATTGTGCTATAAAATGTAAAAAAAATAAAATCCAAATAATCATTGTAGAAGTAAAGCAGTATGCACATACTAGTGTTTATGGTAAATGGGGTGAAATAGCCAGGTAATGGGACATTGGAATGACTGCAGGGGGAATCTGGTGCTATATTTTGGTTCTGTTCTTCAGTTTGCGTTTGAAAGTTGGTATTCCACAATTCCATTGGGGTGGGCGGGGTTGTGTAATTATGTATGCAAATTTTATGTTAATCCATGTACAGATTTGTACCTATTTTTCATGGGCCTTGTCCAGAATTTTGATGTTTCCAGGTTGAGAGGTATGGTCTGTAGACATGTTTGCCCCCCATACACTTGAAGAGCTGACAGGGGGAAGACATTTAAGCAACAATCAGGGGGTATTCTATTTTTCCATTTTTTTTTGCATCCCTAACCCCACTGTGCATACCCAGTTAAACACATGGTACTTGACATGCACTGGGTATCAGCAAAAGTGTGTTGCTTGCTTCAATAACTGACTTCACCCCTCAGGACAGCTGTGCACCCTCTTCCCCCCACTTAAGCCCCTACTTTCTTGGGGTCTGTGATCTGCACCAAGATGCAACCATGGCATCACGCACTTCACAGCCTCCACTGAGGGGGGGTGAGCAGAGGAATCCATGTCACTTCTCTCGTCCCTTAGTTCTGCTCCAACAGAGTCACCTAGGCTGTGGTCAGGGTTTATTTCTCTTCACTAGAGGAGTTTGGCATACTGCTGTATCATTGCAGTAAATATTTCTTCATGCATGAAGATGCAGCACAAAAAGATCTGCATATCTGTTTTTCCAGGTCACTGCCTACTGAAACAATAACGGTGTTTCATTTTTTGCCATCTAACATTGTATAGGTTTGTGCATATTTGTCATCTTTACAATCATTGTGTTTCTTGATTTAGAAAATGTATTTTTGCGGTTTGTAGAGAATGGTGCTGATCCTACTATCGAAACAGATTCAGGATATAATGCATTGGATATGGCTGTAGCCCTTGGATTTAGGAGTGGTAAGTAACAAGAATGTGTTGATTCATTTATTATTTACTGCAATGACATTTTTAACTGCAGATAATAATAGTAATAATAAAATCCTTACAATGTGTAGGTTAAAAAGTACTTTTGTTGCCTTTTTGTTGAAAGACTTTAACATTTTGGGGGCCTGTTAAATAAATTCGTTAGAGTCAGACTGTAAAAATCATTGAGTTATTCAAACACAATGTCAATCAATAACAAACAATAATGCAGGAGAACTTGAGTATCTTAAAACTCTAATGTACATTAGGAGCCAAAAAACCATACACAAGTTTGTACAGAATTTTGTCTAACTTTATTCACAGAGTACACCTGTTTTATACATGTCATTATCAGTTTTGCCCACCTCACTGGTGTGGTCAGTGACAGGGTCTTTACATCACAGTAATTCATAAAAGTGCTGAATTTGTGTTTTTCAAAAGTCTTTTTCCCATGAGAATGTTACAGCCTTGCAAGCAGCTGGTCAGTCACGATGACCTCCTGAGGATGTAGCCAATTCAAGGTTCTCTGATTAGTTCAAATACAATAGATGTATGTCTTCCTTAATGCCTTTCTTTGTCTTCCTGTGTACAGCTGCACACTATCAGAGATAGTGCACAAGGCTACTCCTGGTGGAGGCAGGAAAGAGGACACACATGCAACAGATTTATTATTTTCTAACTTTGCAAAATAATCTTTACTTGAAAGACATGAGCCAGGCTGTGTTTGCAAGCTGCCAAGGTCAAATTTCTGATTACACTGCAGCTTGTGCTTCAAGCAATAATATGCAGGTTTATTTCTACTATTATTCTAGTAAGACAGAATTAAATGCATTACATAAACTTTGTTCTCTATTATGGATTTAAGTACATTTATTCCTAACTAAAGCACACATTTCTCTATATATTTGATCACACAACTTATATATGTTTGAATGTTTAAATACACATCTTCCTAAGCAGCACACATTGTAAATATATTTTCTAGGCAGCATGTATGTAAATATATTTTCTAAGCAGCATGTATAGATTTTTCTAACATTCTCCCTCCTGTTAATGCATTTAATGCTTATTTGAAACATAAACAGTATTAGTTCATTTCTTAGCCTTTTCCTTTCAAGGATTTTCAGCTAAGTAAGTCATTTGTTTTATATTTCAGATAGGCTTTCACTTGGTATCAACAAATTCAATTCCATATCTTGGTACATGGTTTCAGTCACTGATACATCAACTAAATCTTTAACTAATTTTTTCACACAGGGTATCCACATGCTCCAATTATGAGCAGTACCACACAAATTGCAATCAGAATGTTCATAAGGACCGACCCCACCCCCCAAACAGATTCTGGAAAAAGTTCGTCAGTGGGTTTGGGCCTGGTTCTGCCATTGCTGACACCTGCTGTATTACCTCCAGGTGATCATTAATTTCATGCTGGTTGTCTGGAATGCACGCACAGCATTCTTCTTTGATAAGCGGCCAAGACGCATTCACCTCGCCGCTAGGGTGAAGTCGAGAGCATTCGGTTCTGTAATACAACTGTTCTCATTGCATTCATTTCATCAGTCACAAGTTCAAGAGCGAAAAGTCGCATTGCTCATTACTTGAGGAGTTTTGACAATTTCCTCAGTTCCCAAATTGATTTGAGCTGGGAATATCCCAGCCCAGGATATAACACTGTCACTCAAGTCCATATGGGTCAATTTTTCTTTGTCCTTCACAGATGAATGATCCTTCCAGCTTGCTTCAATCTTACCCACTGGATTAGTAGGTTTTCTGACTGTATTTTCGGCTTGCTGAGCTACTCTCACATTCGTATTTTACCCAGGGCAATTCTGCAGTATGTCTTATGGCTGGAACCAGATAACCCAAAAACAACTGCCGGACCAATTCTCAGGTAACCATTTATAGGCTTTTTCCCACAAACAAAATAACAGTTTTCTACTTTTGTACTGATGCGGTTAACCCTGAATGAAACATTTTCTTATCTATAACAGATAATTGTCTATATATTTCAGGAGTTTTTGCACATCTCTCAATGTTGTTTTCATCAAGCTTAAGTATGAACCATAATTGCTACAACTAGTACCTTGGTCTATAGGTTTTATATAACATTTGTAAGACACAGTTATGTTACAGTTACTCCAACCAACCTGGAGTGTATCATTTTAACAAAACAAACAATTCCTTTCTGAGTAACAGGCAAAAATAATGCCACTTTGTCTTGTGATCTCACAGTGCCTGTGTCAAATAACAGGTTTTCCCAAGTTTCATTTATTCCCAAGGGGACAGCAGACATCAAAAGTCCTCCATATGCTGTGGGGATTGCAGTACAAACCCAGCAATTTGAAACGTTCATAGTCTCTACATAAACTCGTTTCATAGCTAGGTATGTGTTAAAGTTTGGGTGCCAGTCTATAGCCAGTCCTTCATCACGTTTTATTAATTTCACTTCTGTAGTTATATGCAAGAAAAACCATAACAACAAAAAGGTCACTACAAACATAGTTATTAAGTGTATGATCAGTAGGCCAGTGAACCAATGTCTCTGGGGTTGTTTCACATTTTTATTCATTCTGCCTCTGGCCATCCTGTTCCTGTGGTATGTCCAAACTAAATTTCTTAACAGGTTTGCAGTGGGTTAAATGAACCCAAGATGATCTCTCAGCAATTTTCACTGCAGTGGTGTTGCCAATAGTACCTGGTACGGACCTTCCCACCTTGGACTCGCCCAGTTCTTTCTCTTTATGATTTTCAGCCAAATCCAGGACCCCGGGTCAGCACGGCCTCCGGTTTTGCTTCTTGTTTATCTGAAAAGAGTTCAACTGCAAAACAGTCTTATTTGTTAATAACTTCTTCATGTAACTAGCTAATGAGCCATCGGCCTCCAGCTCTGCAGGCATGAGGGCCTTCCATTGTGGCACACAATATGCCCTTCCAAACACTATCTCAAAGGGGTCAAGCCCTTTACATTTGGAACAGTTCTCATGCTCAGCAGTGCTAAAGGCAGACAGCAAATCCAAGTCTTTTGAGTCTCACTCATTAATTTTCTCAACTTGTTTTTCAAGATTCCATTGTACCTTTCCACCAGTCCTGCTGACTGAGGGTGATAAGCACAATGGTTTTCAAAGAAATCCCAAAAATCTCCCAAGCTGTTGTATTGTCTGGTTTACAAATGTGTCCCATTGTCACTATAAATTCTTTCTGGTATACCAAATCTAGGAATGATTTCTTTCACTAGGGCCTTTGCTACTGTTGCTGCATCCGGATTTCTAGTTGGAAAAGCTTCTACCCATTTTGAAAACATATCTATGATTACTAAACAGTATTTTTCCCTTCACATTTATTCAGTTCTATGAAATCCATACAAATAGTATGGAACGGATAGGGTGGTGTTGGAAAGCTCCCTCGCTTTGGTTTAAATGCTCCCTGTGCATGATGTTTGCTACAAATATGACATGTTGCACAAAATTTTTGTGTATAATTCAGAATCCATATGTTTGGAATGTTTTGTTAACTAACTGTACCATCCCCTGTTGAGACATGGCTCTGCCCATGACTCAACAAAGCTGCATATCTAAACAAATTAGATGGCAATATGGGCTTTTCTCTTTGGAGATGTACAGTCCCTCTTCAAGGATTGCTCCTCGCTTTATCCACTTTTGCTTTTCTGCTTTTGTAGCTAATGTCTGCATTGTTTTAACATTTCTAAATCTAGAGTCTCAGAAGGTTGTAGTTCTTCATTTAAAAGCACAGTTTCTGGGTCTGAGGCAGCTTGCGCTGCATCAGCCCGAGCATTCCCTTTGAAATCCTATCTTGTTGTTTTGTATGGGCTGCACATTTACAGATAGCTATTCTAGTGGGTAACTGGATAGAATCTAACAGGTTCAGAATCAATTGTGCATGATTAATCGGCTTGCCAGTAGATGTTATCATTCCCTGTTTTTCCATTGTTGTGCAAAGACATGCACTGTAGAGAAAGCATACTGACTGTCAGTATATATGTTAACACATTTGCCTTTCGCTAGAGTGCAAGCACGTGTCAAAGCTATCAATTCTGCTGCTTGAGCTGACAGGTTATGTTGCAGGGTTGTGCTTCTATGATTTCGCCATCAGTCACTACTGCATAGCCCACTAGGTTTTTCCTGTAGGACCTCGCCTACAGGACCAATCCACAAAAATGTCACCTCTGCCAGCTAAAGGTACATCAGTAAGATCTTGTCTAGGTCTGGTTCTTTGTTCCATTTCCTGTAGGCAGCTCTGTGATATGCCATCCACAGGAATCGGAAGTAATGTCGATCGATTTAATGTTGTACAACGCTCAATTGTCATATGGGGTTGACTCAATAGTATGGTCATGCAAGAGAGATGTCTGGCAGGGATAAAATGCTATTTTTCTTGCAGTAAAATTAACGCAACTGCATGAGGTACTCTAAATGTGAGAGGATGAAACAACACCACTGAGGCTGAAGCTTGCACTGCCATAGCTGCGACTACTGCTTGGGTGGTAATGATCGTGCCACCGGATCTAACTGTGATGAATAGAAAGCTATGGGCGTTGCTTGCCGCCATGTTGTTGCCAGTACTGACGCCATATATCCCAAAATCTCTTATGGTAATTCGAAGCCCTAAAACTAATGATGAAGCTATCAGTTGTTTTAGTCTACAAAGGCTGCTTCTGCTTCTGGAGTCCAGTGCAGTGTTTTGTGCTGCCATTGGTGTTTTAAATATTAAATCAGCCAATGGAGCCGTTTCTAAAGCATAATTCGTATCCAACTTCGACAAAAATTAGTCGCTCCCAAGAAGGACATCATTTCCTTTTGGTAGTTGGTTTAGGTGCTTGTAAGATAGCTGTTTTCCGATCTTCATCTAATGTTCTACCTTCTTTGATATCACATATCCCAGGTATTTAACCTGTTCTTTCCAAAGTTGCAATTTATGTTTGTTCACTTTATGCCCCTGCTCAGCTAAGAATTTCAACAATGCTATTGTATCTTCCCTACACTGCTGCTGGGTAGGGGCTGCAAGCAGGATGTCATCTACATAAAGTAGTACCTGGCTGCCCCCTGGTGGAGAAAACCCTGCCAGGTTGCTAGCCATCTCATGGTTGGACTTTCACTATATCCCTGTGGTAGTATACCTTTTGCCCTGAAATGTAAATGCAAACCAATGCTGGCTGTCAGGGTGGATAGGTATTGAGAAAAATGCATTGCTAATATCTACCACGGTGAAATATTTTGTTGACTTCAAATCATTTAACAAGGTATGTGGGTCTGGCAGGTGCTCTTGGTATACCGCATCATTTACAGCTTGTAAATCTTGTACCATCCGCCATTCCCGCTTGCTTTTTACAGGAAATAGAGGAGTATTACATGGTGAATCTAAAGATTCCACCAGTATCCCTTCCTTAAGTAATGCCATTATGATAGGTTTGATTCCTGTTCCGCATCCTTGCTCAAAGGATATTGTCTTTTCTTGGTCTAAAGGCTGATTTTGGTGTAATAACTACTGGCCCTGCTGTTGAATAAGTCCTACGTCTGATTTTCCTGTTGACCAAAGAACATTTGGTATTTCACTCAAAGCTTTTTCTTCTTCTTCTATCAAGAACGCCAATCAGCTGTCTTCACTCTGTTGTAAGTGTACAGCTGGGCGTGCTAACCAATTCAGTTTCTGTTTCTGTACTCCTAAGTCCGATAATTCTGAGTCAGTTAGTCTCTCCCATCCTGTCACTTTGTCACCCAAGTCTACCCACCTAACATTCTTGTTTTTCGTTAGGTTAACGTGTGGTAGTTTATTCGTTTTGTACAATTCCAAAACTCCTGAGGTAACGAACAACTCACTACACTGTTGCCCTCAGTGTCCCAGTATAGGGTCCGTAGTATCAGTCTATTTGCAGGATTCCTGAACAACTTTTGTTCGTATTCTTTATCAGGTCCTGATGTGCTACAATAATATAGGGTGCAATGTAATAAATGTTGCTGGTCAACATCGAGGGAGGCACCTTGCTGGTGGCTACATTCATCAGTTCCTTGGTCACTGCCCCTGGACCGGTTGTAACCAGATCCTGGCTGTACCAATAATAAGCTTCACCCTCCGACCCGCATTCAAAAAGTATCAGTTTGTCTCTGTGCCTCCATACCGTTCATGGTAGGGACTACTGCTATGCCAAAAGTTGCATAAGATCTCTTCCTAATAAGTTCATGGGGCATTTGGCAGAAAGTACTATTTTACTCCTTTGGGTCATGCCCAGACGGGTCAGTTATTGCTATATCATGGGAAAGTGGTTCCCTGTACAGCTGTCCGTTTGCTGCTTTCACTAATATGTAATCAGGTGACTCAGAATGTTCCGTAACTTTGAAGGATGTATCAAAGTTCGTGATGCTCCTGAATCACACAAAATTTGACTTTCTCCCTTCCACCAGAAGTGTAACTTCCGAAATAGAGCTCTAAGCTCAGTAGTGCCAGATCTAAAACTTCACTTTCCCCAACTTCTACATCCAGTTGCATGTCATCTGCTTCTTCTAAGGTATTTACATCATCCCCTGCTCATTAGTCTCTCCTGGTGACTGCTGAGCAGCATAACTGTCATATAGTCAATCCTCATCTTCCTTATCCGGTGCCTTGCTCCTGCAATCCCTTGCCAAATGTCCCTTCTACCGCAATTGAAGCACTCACCTTTTTCTTTCTGCTCTCATAAATTTCTGAGTTTCTGTCAGAGCGTTTATTACCCTGAGTATTTTGCTTACCCTTTTGGCTGCTTGTACTACAAAACTTCCTTTGCGTCTTCAGCTGTGAAGACCTGCTTTTTCTTTTACTGTTAAAATGTTTTTCGGCATGTCTAGCATACTCTAATAAGGCTTGAAGCCTACTTGTTCGGTGATCTATCATGTGCTTCGTGATGAAGCTATTGATAGGGCAATACAACCTTTCAAAAATGCATTCTTCAATTGTTGTTCATATGAACTATCATTCTTTTGATTTTCAGGAACAGGCATGCCACTATGGTTATTAAAACATTCTAATAATCTACCATAGTATGCATCCACAGTTTCATTATCTTGTTGTACACACTGGTTAATGCAAGTCCAGTCTGCCCTAGGTTTCCATTTTTCAGTAATGCGGTCTGTAAGACCCTTCAATCTAGCATCTAGTTCTGCGTCACTATGTGGGAGTGGCCTGTGGCGTCACGGGCATTCCAGGCGCCACAAATCATGTGCCAGTCTGGACCTAAAATTTGTCTAACTACTCTTTCTACCTCTTCCCCATTTAAGTGGTAACTCAATCTCATACCCTGTAAATCCTGTAGAAATTTCTCAAAGTTAATTTTTGGATGGGAATTCCTTCTGTAGCTTTTCGGATGTCTTCCGGTGTCCACGGTCTATATACTAAGAGAGTTGAGGCCTGGCCCTCCTGTCCTGCCTGTGGGTTAGGTACTTCTATTAATGGACAGATTTCCTCACTCTCATCTAATAAACTTCCGCCGGGTTGAACATCTATAAGTGTTTGACGTGTTCGGGATCTAGTCGATAGGTTCTCTTACAAATGGTTGTCTTAATATCCCTGTTGTCTCTGGGTAACGGGGTTCAGCCGCCTCCCACTTCATATTCTGAGTAAGGCATCGGTGGACGTGGTAGGAGGGACCGATGCTACTATTATGTTATTATCCTCTTTGTCTAAAAAATAATGCCTTTGCATTTTTATTTTTCTGTTCCTTGGTTCGCTTCCTCAATCCACCTATGTGCTTGAGGAACACCCAACTGCCGTTGTTTTTGCCTGACCTTCATCAGATTTTAACTGTCTCAAAAGTTTTACTAATGACATTTTATCCAATTTACCATCAAAGTCATACTTGTTAACCCATTTTGCAAAATATCTCACATTATCTGCTCTCTGTGATTGCATATATTTTGCATCTTCTGTTAGGGGCGGGTCACGTGACCCTTTAGTGCACTCATTTCCCATGTCTCTTGAAAGAGAAAAAAAAAGGAGAGAGAGAGAGAGAAAAAAAAACAACAGAACTGTTACGTAACCCTTTCTCTTGTACCACGTGGTATCTTATTCCCCGTATTCACAGTAGTGTCTAGAATGACTGTTTATTTTGCTTTGTTTTATTTCCTGATCTATGACTCAAGATACAATACTTCGACTACCTCTCTCCCTGCTATCACAAACCTTAGCAATAGCACAGTGTAACCTGGTCCCCGATCTAAAACAAAACAAAGAGAGGAATTCTGCTTACCCGAGCCTCCTGCTTATGTTTGATAGGCTTTTAGGACCCAGTTTTCCGCTGCCACAGATCAGACAAGTGGACAGCCTCTTTCACGACAATTCAGTCGGAGGTCTTTCCTTCTTCTGCAGACTTCAGTACCACCTATATATTCTGACCTGTAGCTTACCAAGGGAATTCGCACGATTAGGACCAAGATGTTAAATAAATTGTTAGAGTCAGACTGTAAAAATCATTGAGTTATTCAAACACAATGTCAATCAATAACAAACAATAATGCAGGAGAACTTGAGTATCTTAAAACTCTAATGTACATTAGGAGCCAAAACCATACACAAGTTTGTACAGAATTTTGTCTAACTTTATTCACAGAGTACACCTGTTTTATACATGTCATTATCAGTTTTGCCCACCTCACTGGTGTGGTCAGTGACAGGGTCTTTACATCACAGTAATTCATAAAAAGTGCTGAATTTGTGTTTTTCAAAAAGTCTTTTTCCCATGAGAATGTTACAGCCTTGCAAGCAGCTGGTCAGTCACGATGACCTCCTGAGGATGTAGCCAATTCAAGGTTCTCTGATTAGTTCAAATACAATAGATGTATGTCTTCCTTAATGCCTTTCTTTGTCTTCCTGACCCAGCTGCACACTATCAGAGATAGTGCACAAGGCTACTCTCCTGGTGGAGGCAGGAAAGAGGACACACATACAGATTTATTATTTTCTAACTTTGCAAAATAATCTTTACTTGAAAGACATGAGCCAGGCTGTGTTTGCAAGCTGCCAAGGTCAAATTTCTGATTACACTGCAGCTTGTGCTTCAAGCAATAATATGCAGGTTTATTTCTACTATTATTCTAGTAAGACAGAATTAAATGCATTACATAAACTTTGTTCTCTATTATGGATTTAAGTACATTTATTCCTAACTAAAGCACACATTTCTCTATATATTTGATCACACAACTTATATATGTTTGAATGTTTAAATACACATCTTCCTAAGCAGCACACATTGTAAATATATTTTTCTAGGCAGCATGTATGTAAATATATTTTCTAAGCAGCATGTATAGATTTTTCTAACAGGGCCAAAGCCTCCCACATCCTCATGCAGGGGGGTGAGGGGATCTGCCCTTTACCAACATCCAGATGTGTGTAATCAACCTCATGGTTGCCATGTATCGGAGGGAAGACATTTTCCTCATTTGAATGGTCTTAGAGTACCAACACAGTCATGTATTTAGAATTATATACAGGAGTATGTCTTTGTTGAATCACATTTTATTAAAAACTGCAATTTGTAGAAAACATCACACAGATCAAAAATGTCTTTGCACGAGATTAATCCCCCCATCCAATCTAGGAGGATTGCTACCACATCCATTACTTGCGTATGCTACACAGTTGCACAACCACAAAGGAAAGCGTACACACAGGGTATTAGTCCTAGAACTCAAATGGAAACTTCACCAGCAGTGATTGTCTATAGCTAACACCAGTTGTCAGTTTGACAGTCTACAAGATAAACATCTACATGCACTACTAGTTGCCTATTGCACACCTTCAACAGTTTTCTACAAATTTTGGTTACATGAAATGGGTTTTCAAAGAAATTAAGTTTTCAGTAATTTTCTTTCAATACTTTTTGATTTATCAAAGTGCCATTCAACACAACAAATATATATATATAACATTTAAAATATAGGTACTTTTCCGTTATCAGGGCAGTAGTTTAATTGCGACACTGGAGATTATCAGGAGTCGCATTACTATTCTGTATTTTCATGTTAATAATAAATATTAATAATTACATTTCTGTCTTATTTTACCAATACAAAAATACATACATTAATCTGAATTATCTAGCATCTTGCAACTGTGGTGATCGGAATCCTCGCACAGCTGCTTTACGTTTTGAATCGGAAAGCAGCTGTTATCTATGAATGCATTTTTTTTTAAAGTGGCAGCTACTGCTTTGAAAGGGTTGCCGTGTTATCAAGTATGAGAAATGTATCACTTTGCAGCAGCGTGTGTACAGTGCATTACTCCTTCCACAATGTTTTACTTTCAGACATTAATGACAACTTCCCATTATCGGGCCAACAATTTAATTGCGGTACTGCAGATTATGAGGAGCTGCATTAGTATTCTGTATTTATGTTAATAATACTAGTAAATAAATGTTAATAATAAATAAATTTCTGTCTTACTTTGCCACTATAAAAAAATAGATACAGTAATCTGAATTATCTGGCATCTTGCAGCTGTGATCAGAATCCTGGCACAGCTGTTAGGCCTGATGAGCTTTACGTTTTGAATCGGAAAGCAACTGTGCGTTTTTTTTTTTAAGTGGCAGCTACTGCTTTGAAAGGGTTGCCATGTTCTCTGGAAATGAGAAATGTACGGTAGTTAAACAAGTGATTCACCTTCTCGTTGTCATGTACGTACGTATAAGAAATGTAAATAAAATTGCATCACAACTACCTGAAAAGTAAAATAATGATAGCTGACATGTTAAACACTTTAATAGCTGCATCACTATTTGAATTGGAAACAGCTGTTAGTTCTGAAGCTATTTTTATAAAGTGGCAGCAACTGCTTTGAAAGGGTTAAACTAAAAAGACACACTTTTTCCACATGTATTCACTATGATGAATTAGCTTACAGTACACAAGTTAACACATTAAATAAGCAGCTGTGCAATGATTTCCACCACCAGCTACCACATTTAAAGCGTTTCCCCGATAACGGGAAAAGTACCAAAATATATAATACACACACACAACACACAAAACATATATGATTAGTCATATTTGTACACATATATAAACTCATAATACACAGGGGCTGTGTTTTCCATCACTTTATAAAGTGGAAAGTATTTTTCAATTCCTCTTGGTGAAGACATTCTTCATTCAAGAAAATTGCTTATCCAAGTTCAGTTTATTAGAGCATCTGGTTATTTTTATAAATATATTCATTAATAAATTCTAATCCATTTTTTAAACTTTTTTCTGAATTTTTTTGATTTAAGTATACACATCATTTTCTGTCAGTATTGTAACAACTCTTTGTACTCTATTTCAACTATTTTTCATTTGATGAACATATTTTTAGTGTTTAGAAAATGACATAGTAAAATAAGTAAGACAGATGATCTTTACATGCAGAACTGTGTTGCCCTCAAAAGATTTTCAAAATATGTCTGTGTTAATTTATTTCCATCATAATGGACTTGTCCTTCCTTAAAATGTGTAAATCACTTTTTAAATAGTTTCTGACAAACCCTGTAACTGACAGTTGTACCTGATATAATTAATTGTGCATAATTCAGAAATCACCTCTGAAAATTAATAGTAACAAAAATATTTTTGTTAGTATAATGATGCATATTTTTCCAGTAACCCACATGTAATGTCTGTGTAGGAAGATTGTTCTGTGGTTATTCTCCAGTGTCTAAACAATTGTAAATATCTTTATAAGTCAGTTTCAGGACAATATAGTATTAATACCTTACAGTCATTGGTTTTCCAGTCTGATTCTACATTGGGGTACATTCTATGTGAAGTCTGCACACTTTCTCAGTGTCTTTGTGGATTTCTGCTTGATGCGCCAGTTGCCTCCTAAATCCCCAAAGTTGAATATATGTGAATTGGTGAACCCTCCAGGTTGCTGGACATGTGAATGATGCATGTGTGTGTGTGTGTGTGTGTGTGTGTGTGTGTGTGTGTGTGTGTGTGTGTGTGCGCATGTCTTTGCATGCTTTTCAGAGCTTTCCTGCCACCAAGAAGAGCACACCTCTGAGGTTTTGAGGATTGCCTGTTGGCTAATGCTGTTCCATTGCTAGGCAGATAAGTTCCCTTCAGGAAAAACCTTCCATTTTATCTTTTTCTTGAAGAAAACCTACTTTTTCGTTAAAAAGAAGTTCTTTTAATGTAGAAAGATAGGAAAAAGTGTGTCTGCTGACTGTCTTGTGAATTTTATATGCTTTTAAAATAAGGGCTCACCTTTTACTTCTGTTGTTAAAAATTCTTTGAAACTACTATATCTGTGGAAAAAATGTGGTTATTTTCCTTTTTGTTGCTGGAGAGTGTCTTTAAAATGTTTTTTTTTTTTTTCTGGGGGAAAAAGTTAATTTTTTGCTACTTTCCTGCTTTACCAACTGTTACTGCTAAGCTTCCCCAAGAAACAAGCACCACTTTTGGCTCAACCAAAGAAAAAAGTAACTGTTCCTCAGGTGGACCTTCTTCCAGCCACAAAAAGATTAAGCAATCTTTGCTTCCACAGC
The DNA here is from genome assembly GCF_019279795.1 of Protopterus annectens. Taxonomy (NCBI): domain Eukaryota; kingdom Metazoa; phylum Chordata; order Ceratodontiformes; family Protopteridae; genus Protopterus; species Protopterus annectens. The sequence goes on from NC_056730.1 coordinate 439,417,319, forward strand.
AGGCTGATAAATTGCTTCTGCCACAGATGGGTGATGCTGCTTTGGCCAAAGTTGGTTACTCAGACCACTCATCTTTCTCTCTGGTTCCCTCTGGTGTAGTCCATACAACCACCATGGACAGGGCCGTAGACATGTCCTCTCAGCTGTTGGGTCCCCTTGGTGGGTAAGAGAGAGATATTATTTTCTGTCCTGGGAGAAGGGGTTAGAAATGCACCCCTGCTAATCCAGAATGTTGTACCCATCCCTGTGGAAGTTTTTGCTGGCAATATTGGCTCTGTTTCTTCAGAAGTTCTTGTCAAAAAGAGACAGAAAACTAAACCTTTATCTTCTGTGTCATTTACTCTGGACAAGAGTAGATTATTGGGCTTGGCTCGGGGGTCTTGTGAAGGCTCTTGATCCTTCTGGAAAAGCACTTTCTGATAAAAGAAAAGGGGTTCCTCTTTCCCTGAAAAGTTTCAAGAATTGGAATACATAGGGGATTGTAAAAGGATAGATGCAGTTTTCTCTCCTCAGGTTTCTGACTTGCATTCTGAGGAGAGTGTGGTATCTGAGTCTCCTTATGAGGGAATCACTTTCTCTGAGACTGTTTCCAGGATGAGTCAGTGTTTTTGATAGGAGAATACTGGAGTCATTGAGTCTTCTAAGAGAATATTATGATTTGTTGCAACTGGAAGTTCCAGAACCTTCTCCTATCCTCCAGTTCTGTCAGCCTTGGAGGATGTTTTTGAAACAGCCTGCTTTTTCCATGACAGCTCAGCCTGCTTCCAGTAAGAAAGAAGATGGATTATATAAAGTTACTTAGTCTTTCAGTCCATTAAACACCAATCCCAGACCTAACCCAATAGCTAGAGCTTTAATAAATCCACTTGCTCCTAAACATTTTTTATTTTAATCCTTCTGATAAGGATGGGAACACTTTTGATAAGTTTGGGAAACGTGTATGCTTCTGCAGCTTTGATTTTTGGAAGTCTAAACTGTCATGACTAGTTGTGCAATTATGAGGAATGCTTTGGCATCAGCTTCCTGTTGTGAGGTAAAATCTGCATTGTGTAATTTAGTTTTTCTCTTACTCAACTCAGTACTCATTATTTAAAAATGCATTTATGATTCTGTAGATGCTACTACTAGGGTTGCTGACACTGAAACTGTTTTAAGGAGGATTGGCTTGACTGGATGTATTCTTAGACCCATCCCCAGAAGATGTCAGGAATGAAAAATTGAATTGGACAGAAGTTTAGTTTTTGATAACATTTGCAGTAGAAGGTTCACAAAGTGTGACAAGAGGGAAAAGCTTAAGAGAATCTTTCAGACTTTTCAGTAATCCTCTACATTGTCGAAGGGATTCTTTCCTCCCTCATCTGACTTTGGCAAAAAAAATATAGTTTCAGCAAAATATTGGTAAGTGGACATCTAAAAAAAGCAATTACACTGAAGTTCCAAAAGGAAAGTAGAACAAAGGACAGTCAAATAAGTCAGAATGACTGATGGACCTCCCCCCAACACTCTGGCAGCCATTAACCCTTCCAGAAAATCTGAGTGTCCATTTGTCTCTTTAGCAACAGATTGTTTCACATCTGAATTTGCAAGTAACTATAGATTTAAAAGGTACATGTCATCACATTCCTATTCATCCAGATTTCAGACATTTCATAAGCTTTTGTGTCAGCATCACATTATCTTTTTTTTTTTGCCTTACCATTTGTGTGTTCACTGCTGTAACAGTGTTCACAGTGACTAGCTACAGTGATAGCCCACTACAAGCTGCAGGGTTTCAGCATTTTTCCAAATTTGGACAACTTGCTTATCTTTGCAGTTTTTTTCAAAGTCTCAGCAATTTCTGTCTCTTGGTTAAATGATGTCCTACACAGCTAAGGATTCCAATAGAACATTCAACAATCTTTTCTGACTCCCTCTCACAGGGTTGTGTTGCTGGGGTATCTGCCAGACACCTCAGTACAAAGAGCTTTTCATCTAAAGAAAAAAAAAAGATCTACATTTAGATCCATTCTAGAGGTTTTCCCCTCAGATTTCTGTCTCAGTGAGGGAATTCCTCAGAATTCTTGGTCTCATGGTGTCCATGATTCTCATGATACTTCTTGCAAGTTCCACTTGAGAAAGATAGTGTGATGTTTCAAATCTCTTTAGTTCCAGCATTTACACACATTGTCCTTTTAAATTCCAATTCTGGGATCTGTAAAATGGGAAATTTCTCAGAATCCAGGTCTTCTACTCTCCTGTCCCATTCCAAAGTAGTCAATTACAACAGATGCATCAGACTTTCCTTGTGGAGCAGTGTCAAGTAGCTAAAATGTGCCGGGTCTTTAGCACAAAAAGACAGACCAAAACACACAGAAGAGATGCTAGCTGTTATAAATGGTCTCAACTGTCTGAATCATTTATGGTTCTTTAGACCTCTTCAAACATTTACAGACAATAAATATCACAGTGAATGTGGTACATGAACAAGCAAGGAGGAACCAGATCTTGCCCCCTGTGCAGACTAGCCATGTTAGCATGGGATACAGCTTTACATAACAGTCTTACTCTACAGGCATATATTGTATTGCATTCTGTCAGAGCAGAATGTGGAGCAGATAAGAGGGGCCAGGGCAGACCCTCACAAATTGATAATGAATCGGGGGTCTTACAAGAATTTGCTTCTTCTGTGGGGAATTTCTCAGGTAGACCTGTTTGCCTACTCTCTAAATAATCAAATGGCAAGATACTGTTCCACGACTGTGTGCAAGAAGGCCTGGAAAATGGATCATTTTTTCTTTTCCTTTGACAGATTGATCAATGGAGGTAAAGCTTTTAGTTGACTCTAGAACAGAAGCTGCTGTTTAAAAAAGGATAATTATTGGAGCATATTTAATATTGCGTGATAACTCTAGGAATCAATTCAGTGAGGTTAGAAAGGATTGGGAAGAGACTGGATGATCAATTCTCAAAGAAGTAATGTGAGGATATATGCATGGCTCCCAAATGTGCAACAAAGTCTCTAAGATTTAGGATTTTTGCTTGGAAGTGTTTCCGTAGGTATTTTTATACCCCAAGTAGACTCAAGATAATTTTTCCTCAGGTAGATTGCAAATGTTGGAGGTGTATTGGGGAAGAAAGAGGTAAATGGAACATATTTTTGGGAAGTGCAGTGAATTGGCAGACTTTAAAAATGCTCTTCAGACTACTGTCAGAAATACTTGGTGAGCAAATTGGTGTAACTAAGGAAATTATTTTTTTAGATGTTTTGCAGGATCTGAATTGCCAAGACATAGTAAGGTCTTGTTGAGTTTAATTCTGGTTGCTGCCAAAATAGCAATGTAGAAAATGAAAATCTATCTAAACCATCCATATTAGAAGCAGTGAATATAGTAACAGATAAAGGAACTGGAAGTGGGATGTTTGGAAAAGGGTAAGAGCAAATTGCATAAAAAAGGGAATTATGGGAATAGTACATGCAGAATAATGTTTTGGAGGAGAAATGAGGTTTAAGGGAAGGGGGGAATTTAATGACTTAATGTAATGTTTGATTGACAATGATTGTGTGGAAATTATATGTGATGTATTATGTTTGCAACTGAATAGGTCAATATGGTTTGTTTTCATTTATATAAATGTATGATTGCCTATGTCGTACGTGATAATTCATTAAATATATATATATTTTTAAAAAGCAGCAGAATACACTATTTAAGCACTTATAGAAAAGGCAGAGGGAGGAAATAAAACCCAAAAAGGAGTTTCTTATCTGAGCTCTGCAGCTGATATCACCCAGCTTGAGAGAAGCAGTATCCAAAGAGATCTTTCTCTGCCTGTGGCATACGAAAACTGACAAGATATGTTGTGAAGGGCTGTCCTGATCCTGCAAGGTGAGTGTTTATTCACCCTCACAGACAGGCAGTGGGAAGAGTACTGAGCTTTGACAGCCAGCCAGAGGGAGGGTAGTAGGTCACTACTATCCATATGTCAGTAAAGCAGTGTGTTCTACAAGCATTTATTGTTACAGTTAAGTAGAACTTGCACAACTGTACTTTCCTATATGCTTTTCAACCCTCTCCACTGATATCCAGGGTACTTCTGAAGATTCAGGAGGACTCCCCGAAGATCTGGCTCAGGCAACAGTAGTTTATCCTTTGGAATTGGCAGCTACCACAAGCTTCCCACACACTGGATTTACTCTCACAAGATGAGTGGTGACTGATACATCCCCACCCCAAAAAACTACAGCTGACTTGCCTGGATGATAGGGTCTTAATATCTTTTTGGTACCTGTTTTCTGAGGATGTGCAATAAATGTGAATGGAGGCAAGAAAGCCTGTTACTAGAAAATAATATAATGGCAAATGGGAAATGTTTTGTAGTTTGTGCCAGCAAAAGAAACTGTACCCATTCAGGGCTAGCGTTTCTCTAGTTTTACAGTATTTGTGTGAGTTGCTATCCTGTGGCCTGTTTACTCCTCTATCAAGATTCATTTGTCAGCCATTTCAGCATGTCTGCCTGTGGATCCCCCTCTTTTCAGTGCATTCTCATGTTGAAATGTTTTTAAAAGGGTATTTACATAAGAAGCCCCCCCCCCCCCCAGAAAACATGCTGCTCTTCCTTAAGATCTTAATTTTATGTTAGAGAGGCCAACACTTGATCCATTTGAACCAGCCAAGCTGGCCGACTTGAAGTTCTTAATATGGAAAACAGTTTTACTGATTGCCCTGATCTATGCAAGAATAGTATCTGAGTAGCAAGCTCATATGACAGGTAAACCTTATCTCATCTTCCACAGAGATACGGATTATTTGAGAACTAATCTTTCATTTATGCTTAAAGTGATTTCTGAAGTTACCTTAAACCAAACGATCCATCTCCTTGTTTTCTTCCCAGAATTCAAAAATGAGGGAGAAAGGACACTTCATACCTTGGATGATCACAGGCAACTTTGGTATTATCCTGAAAGGACAGAACAGAATGGTTTAGAATGTCTTATCAATTAATATTTTTGTTAGGTAAGAAGAAAGGATGACTTTTGTCAAAACACAGTTTCCAGTTGGTTGTCTCAGGCTATTACGTTTTGTTATTCTCACCACAACAAAACTTTTCCAGACAGGGTCAAGGCTCACTCTACCAGAGCCATGGCTTCATGCATGACTTTTTGGAAAGGATTAGACTCTAGAAGTATTTTACAAAGCTTTGTAACCTAGATTCCTTCTCCAAGTCTGGGACAGGCTTGCTAGAACCTTTCTCCAAGAATTCTTGGACCCATACCCCTCCACCTCCAAGTTATTTTAAGCTATTGTAATCTACCCATATATCTAAGGCTACTGCAACAGCTGTCATAATGATGAACATAATACAATTGCCTAAGTAAACTTGTCATAAGAGTAGGTGTTTGAATGATCACTGCTGCAGTAGCTGCTCCATCCCCCTTGTTTTTTGTGTGGTTTATACTAGAGTATGGATATCTATTTTTTTCTTTTCCTAACAATGTCCTCTCAGGGCTTATCCTCCATTTTTTCAGTTGGCATGAAAGCTCTGAAGGGCTTGGCACCCAAACCTGACTTTAGTCATCTCATATCGATCAGGCTAACAGTTTGGGTGTATGAAAGATCATCTAAAATCTTGGATGCTTGCTGCATGTTACATCCATTTCTCTACGGATCCATTCATCTACAACCCCTTTCCCCATTTTTGCACATGATGTTGTGGTATCACTTCAACTGTGGCCAGCCCTACCACAGTTAATCTTCCATAATTAATATACACTCTTAAACCTGTGGCCAATTTAGTGTGTCAAGTCCTTCTTACTGTAAATCTTTGGAATGTTGAAGGAAGCCAGAGCACTCAGAGAAAACCCACATAATCACAGGGAGGGCATGCAGGCTCCACACAAAAGGTACCCTAACCCAAAAATCAAACTGGAGAGCCTCTTGCTTCGTGGCAACACTACCTGCTGTGCCACTGTGCTACTTATGGCCGGCTTTTATATTCTATGCAGGATATAATTCATATAGCTAAGGCTACTGCAGCACTGATCATTCAAACATCTACTATTATGGTAAGTTTACTTACACAATTGTACTTTCTCTTTCGATCATTTAAGTGGCATATTCCAGCTCTTTCACCAGTTTTTGCAGAGTACTGTGTCAGACAAAGGGTTTTTGTGACTGACTTAAAGTCGTATAGTAGAATTTGTTCAGTGTCTGTATTTCACTTCATATTTCTGCAAAACCACCTTGTCAGCTTCATTTTGCAGTAAAGGCAATAAAACCAGTTCAACAAAGAGACAAATATTTTACATTGTAGACTCTCTGTAGTCTCAAAGAAAGATAGAGATTGGTCTTAAACTGTTTGACATCAATCAGTGCAAAAAAATTCAGGATGCTGACTTTAAATGCATTTTTCCCCTTTTGAACTAACATTCCTTTATGGCTTTTTATGTGAAAGATGCATACCTACATGTTTCAAATCAAGCCGTCTGTCAGGAAGTGTCCATGTTTTCAAGTGGCCAGTTTTCACTTCCAGACAGTTTGCAGTTCTACCATTTGGGCATTTGTGACATGTGGTTTCCTCCAACTTTCCAAAGACATGCAGTAGTAATGACTTGCCACTCTAAATTGGCCATAGGTGTGAGTTGGCATATGTATGTTAAATATGGAAGATTAACTGTGCAGAGCTGGCCATTGTTGGTAATACCCCGACACCATGTGCAAAACTGGGAAAAGGGGTTGTTGTGGATGAATTGATTTGTGGATAGATGGATGTAACCGGCAGTTCTCATCTGATTGTGTGAGAAGTCTGTAAACATTTTTTTCCTGTCTGCCGTAATATAGTTCCCATTCAGGATAACCCCCATTAACATCTTCTGTTGGTCATTGGCTGTTTCAACAAACAAAAAATAAACTTGCATTACTTCGTCTCATTTTTTTAGCTACTCAGAATTTTTTGGGATGCATTTTAGACTAATTGATAAATATTTTCATTTCTCAAGACCATTCCTACAATTTTACTGAGAATTTTTTCACTGTATAATAGCCTGTGGTCACTAGATATGACCTCTTTTCTGCTGGAACTCTGCCACAAGTCCCTACTCCTACAAGTTTACTGAGAATTTTGTCATTGTATAATGTAGGCACTATTTGTCATGAAGAAACTTACTGTGCATTAACTTGATTGGTTAATCACATGCCTACTCTGCGATTGAAAGTTTCTGTGAAATAGGCTGTGCGCTGTATGGACCTATTACTAAGTTGGCCACTCCCCCCTATTTCTTGACCAGTATACTGTACTGCATATTAGCAGTAATTTAACCTGAGGAAATGACAGAAAAACTGTTTTAATTTGGTATTTATTTGTTAATTGCTTTGTACTGGCTATAAACTGATTTATCTCAGTTTAATGTGACCTGAGGGTGGGATGATCACTGTAGTAGATTGGATTGCTAAACATCCTTTCAGTGCTTCCTCTTACACTCATTCACCATCTAACTTCACAGAGCAGGTATGTGTCATATGTTATTTATTTCTGTTCTAAGACTGTGTAGAACAGTGAAAGACTTTGGTAGTATATTGTATTTGTAACAATTTCATTCATATAGGATGAACTTTATGCATACTGAGTGTTTCCCTTTTACACATATGTATGTAATGTGAGTTGCTAATGTTCTGGTGTATATGTATGTGTATAATATATAATAAAATAATGTTTTGGTGTACTGGTTAATCCCATGAATGTCTACTAAGGGATTGTTTTATATTGTGCTTATCCGTGTAGTGCCATGTTCTGATAATTTCCTCAATACAGCTGTATATTTACACTATTACTGTGGTTCTCTATCAGTATACTTCCTGCTATAACTATGAACTTGCATTTATAAACTTTATTACCATCACTCTACTTATACATCCCCCATATTCTCTTGCTCTGACTTACTGTGGTCCTTCCTCTAACTCATTTTTATATATTAAGTACTAACTGTATTGCCTCAGTATCATGTTATAGTGTAATAGAGTTTTTCTCTTTCTTTCATTTCTGAGTTTGTGGTCACTATGTCTGACCTCGATACTGCAAGAGCTCTGCCACAGGGCCCTACTTCTACAAGTTTACTGAGAATTTTGTCATTTTATACTGTAGGCATATTTGTAATGAAGAAACTTTACAAAAGTCCAAATACAGGCTTTGCTGTTTTCTGGACTTTTGGAAAGTTCCTGTGTTGCCCATTTCCTTTCTTGGATAAAAGGAGGCTTCTTTGCTCACCAGTGGGAGTGGGGAGCTTAGAGCAGCCTATCTATCCCTGGAGGAGTGTTCCCAGCAGAAGAATCTGGTAGTCTATTGGCCGTTTTGGGCCAGTTTCTAGCTCTTTCAAGCCCCTTGTATAAAACCCGCTTTAGCGTGGCTCTGCGCAATTTTGCGCATAGCACAGCATCGGGCAGCGCGGCTTAATTGGGTTTAAACCATTCTCGGCTCCACAAAGTCTGCTCTTCACCTTTTCCCTTAGAACTGCTCTAGCTCTCAAAAGAAACACCCTATTCCTAATCTAAAGCCTAGCACTTGCTCACTAAAGCAATTATAGAAGTCAGCACTAAAAAATTAAAAGCACTACACTCTCACAAACTCCCCTTGAGTACCTTGTTCCCCATTGGCCCTTTTTAAAATTATAAAGGAATCCCCAATACTATTCTAGCATGTCCAAAGGTCAGTTGGCAGTCTCCTCTCCGGTCCAGCTGGTGAATCTGGGAATCCTGAGGCAATGTTACAACTGCCTCATGTACACAGACAACCCTCTCCTCCTCCCATCAAGTTCCAACATATGTGAGAGATGCAACCATATAGCCAAACTGGAGGCTAAGCTCTCTCAACGCAGTACTGGCGTAACCAGTCAGGAGGAGAAGGTATCCACACTCACTACAATTCCAGTCTCACATAGACCTACCACGACAGCAAACCAAACACATAAACACACAAAAACATACTCGGAGACTCTAAATAAAAATCTGCCCAAGCAGCAGAGACCTCCAAAGCAGACACCCAAGCAACTGCTACCCCAAAACAAAACGCATGCAACACATAGTTCACAAAGCCAGTGTGCCGAACAGTCACAGCCCTTTAGGCTAAACAACGCACTTGATACACTTGTAATAGTTGACTCTATTGTCAGGCACACTGACGTCCCGCTCACCAGGCTGAACAAGGAGAAGGTCATGGTGAGCTGCCTGTCGGGCACTAGGATCCGCCACATAACACAAGCACTCAGGTCACTCCAAGGCAAGTACAAACATGACTCAGTCATTGTCCATACTGGTGTGAATGACCTGAGATGTACCTCCCTGGACTACATGAAAAGAGATGTAGAGGAGCTCTCTGAGCATGTAGCCCAAGCCGGTATGACCCTGACCTTGAGTAGCATCTTACCCTCACCAAGAATGATGCCACAATATGAAGACAAGATGATCAATTTCAACAACTGGCTTAAGTATTGGTGTCAGTCAAAGGGGATCCAATGCCTGTCAGTCTGGGATGACATGCTCGACAAGCCACGCTGCTTTGCTAGGGACGGCTTGCACCTGTCACCCCTGGGCTTTCGAATATTGGCAAAGGCTCTTGCCACCCCCATAGTCCCTTTTTTAGGCAAGGCTCAAAAGACAAACCCACCTCCATAGGTATCACAAGGGATAAGAAACTAAGAGTAATGCTACTCAACGCCAGAAGTCTCAACCTCAAGATGCACGCACTCAAAACCCTCCTTAACATGGAGAACATCGATATCTGTGCAGTAACAGAAACCTGGTTCAAGGCTCCCAAGAGCACCCCAGCACTACCAGGTTATACCTCATACCATGCTTTTCGGCCCCAAAACTCGGACCGAACCACAAAAGGAGGGGGAGTATCAATAATCGTCAAAGATACCCACACCTCCAGGTTGGTGGCACAGCACGAAGCATGTGAGACTATCCATGTGCAACTAACAGTGGGTAAAACTGCCTTCCAGTTTATAGCCTGCTACAGACCACCCTCTCAAACCCAGGAGCCCCACTCGGCCTTCCTGAGAACACTGGAAAATATGAAGGTCTCTCCAAACACCATTATATTGGGCGACTTCAACTACCCAAACATAGACTATGAGCAATGCTCTAGCTCCAACACCCTAGCCCAAAGGTTCCTAGAATTTATAAACTCAAATGCTATGGAACAACTTATGACCACTCCCACAAGAGGGGAAAATATACTGGACCTGATCATCACCAACATGGGGACTCTATGCTCGAGACCAGAATTGTATCCCTCACTGGTAAGATCAGACCATAAATTAATCTCACTGGATATCCACATCCCAACCCCAGCCCCTTCCCAGAAAACCACAGTGAAAAACTTCTCTAAAGCAAACTTCACACTACTCAAAACCAAGGTGGAATCCTTCAAAGCCCTCGGGCCTGTGGAAAATATGGCCCAGACAGCAGAATCCTTTATAAACGCATTCTATGAACACCTTCAGGAATGCATGGATCATGCAATCCCAAATAAAACGACCCAATCCCCCAAAGGCAGGCGTCCTGTCTGGTGGACCCCAGCCATAAACAAACTATACAATAGAAGAAGGAAGTTACTACATGATAGAGCAAAATCCCAAAAAGGGAAGGCATCTCTGATCAGTATTAGCAAAAAACTATGGGCACTCATAAAATCATCTAAGGCCAGCTTCGAGAGAAAAATTGCACAGGACACTAAAGATAAACACAAAGCTTTCTTTAGTTATGTTAGGAACCTGGGTGGGAATTCCCAGATATGCTCAGAATTAGTCCAAAATGACAAAAAATACACTGAACCCACAGACATTGCCAACATCCTGGCCGACAGGTTCAGTGCAACCCCCCCCCCACACACACACACCAAAAGAGCAAATATCTATTCCAGCAGAGTGCTGCCCCCCCCCTGACATCTCAGATGCTCAGGTAAGAACCGCCCTCTCCAAAGCAGAAAACACAGCATCAATGGGACTAGACGGTGTCCCGGGCTGCGTCCTACATGAACTCCAAGATGAGCTGAACCCAAACATAAAGCTACTGTTCAATCTCAGCCTTACTACAGGATATGTACCCAAAGAGTGGCGTACAGCAACAGTGGTCCCTCTCCACAAAGGTGGGGCCTCAACGGATCCTGGAAACTACCGCCCCATAAGCCTGACTAGCTTGGTCTGCAAATCTATGGAAAGGATCATCATGGAACTCATAAATAAAGATATTGGGGACCTACAGACACTGGATCCTACCCAGTTCAGCTTTAAGGGCAGATCCTGCCTCTTAAACCTGGTCTATTTCTTTGAAACAGTCACCAAGGCCATTGACGAGGGGAAGGTGGTCCACACAGCCTACCTGGACCTCGCAAAAGCCTTTGATGCAATACCCCACTCGGGCATCATAGATAAGCTATCCAGCTTAAATATAAACCCCTATGTCACTAGATGGGTTGCAAACTGGCTCAAGGACAGAACCCACGTGGTTAGAATTGCTGGAGCCATGTCAGACTCCAAACCAGTTGCAAGTGGCGTCCCACAAGGCACAGTCCTGGGACCTCTCTTGTTTGGTATATATTTCTCGGAGGTACAGGCCAACATGGAAGGACTGTGGCTGACCAAGTTCACAGATGACTGCAAACTGAGTGCCATAATCAACTCTCCAGCTGACACAAGCATCCTCCAAAAGGGTCTCTTAGAAACAGACAACTGGTGCCAGAGCCATGGCCTCAAGCTAAACGCCAAAAAGTGTATGGTCATCCCCTTTGGCAAAAACAAAGTGCCCACAAATTACCACATATGTGGTAATCCATTAAGTACAGAAGAAGTAATTAGGGACCTGGGGACCCAAGTTGATAGCAATCTCTCATTTGACAACCACATGGCCAAAGTGGTCAGAAAAACATTCTATATAGCCCACCTAATCATGAAGGGATTCACATCTAGATCAGGGGAGGTCATTGTGCCTCTTTACTCATCCCTCATCAGGCCCATAATTGAGTACAATGCCCCTTTTGGGATGTACCTTACCAGACACCTGCAGCAACTAGAAAGACCTCAAAAGTACCTCACCAAGAGGATCAAAGGGCTCAAACAGATGCCATATGCTGCCCGGTTAAAGAATGTCCAGCTCTACTCGGTTGCTTACCGCCTGCTTAGAGACGATCTGTGCCTGATGTATAAAGCCATGTCCAACCCAGAATTAATGGACATGCTGCACCTCAGAAAATCCAAATCCCATCGAGCTACATGCTCGAGGGACTTGAACCTCAGCACAGAAATAAATAGGACATGCTGGAGGGACAGATTCATAACCCAGAGGCTCCCTTCACTCTGGAATAAAATCCCAGTCCAGGTTAGGCAGAGTCCCTCACTGACTCTCTTCAAGAGGAATCTTGATGAGTGGATGGGAGATCGTAGGTTTACCCCGGGTATCACTTCTGTGTCACTGTTAGACAGAGGCACAGTAAACTAAACCACGAAAAAGGGCATAGTAAAATTCGTTTAAATGGGTGGCGAAAGCCAAACACACTCTGGCTAGGCTTACAAATGCCCTAGGGCAGATAGCCTAGTATGAACCTGTGAAACTTGCTGTGCATTAACTTAATTGGTTAAATACATGCCTGCTCTGTTATTGAAAGTCTCTGTGAAATAGTCCATGCACTCTAAGGGCCTCTTACTAAGTTGACCACTGTCCCCTTTTTGATGGCCAGTATACAATACTTCTTATACCAGTTATTTAGCCTCAGGAAATGACAGAAAAACTGTTTTAATTTGGCATCCCTTTGTTAATTGCTTTGTACTGGCTGTAAACTGATTTGATCTCAGTTTGATTTGACCTGAAGGTTTGAAGCCCGCTATGCTCACCTTCGCTTTGCTACCCTACCTGACCCCCCAATTCCCACCCTCCCCTCATACCCAAATATTATTTTTCCTAAATACACATTTCACCTGTGACTCCTATTCCAAAACCTGCCCCAAATGACCGTACTACTTCTGTAATACATTTATATTTCTTGTTTCCTACTTCCCTATCTCCATTTAATTTTTAGCCCTATTCCTAACTATCTTTCTGCCTCCCATACTGCTTCACACTATATGCATTCATAATCACTGTCCTCCCTAATAGTACCTATCTGTTCCACACTGTATCTTATACTTTTTCCAAATAAACTGTCATTTCTTCTTATTTTGACTATATCATTATACGTTAGCCTTTCGTACTCCTGCATTCCTTACATTCTAGAGAAGATACCAGGACAACCCAACTCTCTTTATAGAAAATACTTCTCTCCTTACCTGTCCTCTACCAGCTTTCAGAATCCACTATCACTTAGTCTCCTACTGCCCTGCAACGTCTTGTTTTTATCTTCATTGATACTTCCCCACTACCTGACATCTATAAAATACAGATTTCTGTACTTAATTATGCTACTATTCAGCTTATTCTCTATTCTTCTCCTCCTACTGTGCCATCTTTCTTCCTACCATGACTCACTAATATCTCTCAACATCTCTCCATCTCTGTCCCAGCCACCTATCCATACTTTTTCTTTGCGCTCTCCACACATTGCTCCAAACCTATTTAATATTGTCCCTCCTCTTTATTCCAAATATAGACTGATTAACTGCAGTTTATCTCATACTAAAACAAAATTAAGTGCAAGAATCCTCTCCACAAAAGTATGCATAATTCCTCCAATATATTAAAATCGTCTAGGAGTAGATATACACCTTAATCCTGGCCTTACCTATCACAATGAACATGAAAATAATTCTCTTCCACACACTTTTCTAACCCAGCAACAGCCAGTCCCCACCCCTGGCTATCTTTTTTTTCTGCAGTAAATGTTAGAAGCATAATAAATAAAACTGCTGATATACATGCCTGTATTACTCAATATAAGCCTGATGTTCTCGCTGTAACTGAAACTTGGCTTAAACCCAGCATAAACAACTCCAAAGTTATACCTCCTGGCTGTAATATCTGTAATAACGGTATAAAGAAGAAATGTGATGGTATTGCTTTAATATTTCCCAACACCTACCAATCTCCCTTACAGCAAACAAATACCACATTTCAGTTCAGCAGAGCTTTTTATTGCTTTCTTCAAAATAAACAATTATAAACAAATATGCATTACTGTCCTTTACCTCACTCCTGAGGACTGTGTAGCTATATTGGAAGATAACAAGCATTGGATATCCATAACATTTCCACAAGGAAAATACTACTAAATGATGTGAATGCCAACTGGTTGGACATAATCTTTAAGTGCCCTACATCTAGCATGAACTTATAGGTTCATAGGTTCATAGGTTTATACTAGGCTATCTGCCCTAAGGCATTTATAAGCCTAGCCTAAATTATTGTGGCTTTACCCCTTATATTATATGAAAAAACTGTGCCCATTAGTTTGTTGTGTGTCCCAGCAGCAGGACAGAGATGATTGAGATGATTCCTACGAACTCCCATCCACAGGTCTCCACAGGTCTAGATTTCTCTCGAGCGAGGTGCTCTGCCTCTGCCTCACATGGACCGGGATTTATTCACAGCATAGGATCTGATCTCTCAATCTCTCTTCCCCCTCCCCGTCCTATTTTTTATATCCGGCTTAAGTTTAAGTGCTGGCTTGGGTTTTTTTGGGGTTTTTTTTTTTGGAGGTTTTTGTGGATTATGTCCGGGATTAACATGGCCTTGCATGTCAGGTACATGTCACCTCTGTCACCTCTGAGCATAGAGCTCGAGAGCTGAATCTTCAATCTGTTTTTCAAGATTTTGGAGTTTTTTATTTTTTTTTTTGGCCTTTTTGAGGTTGGAGGGAACATCCTTGAGATACATCCCCACGGGGATCATTGGTGGGATAGATATTAGGTGAAGTGGTCTGTTGATAGATGAAGTAATTGAAATGATGATGATTCAGATCTGGGTGGGAATCCCTCATGATCAGTCTAGATGGTTTAGAGGTCTTTGTAGAATTCTAACCACTGTCAGAAAAGTCAGTGTCAAGTCAAAGACCTGGTCCTGTCAAGGCCACTGCAGGTGTCTTGTGTACCAGTAGTCTGCTTTGTTTACCTTGTTTTTCCCGAAGGGATTTTTGGCCGGTTTTTTTTTTTTTTGGCTCTTTTTATTTATGCGGCCATGGCTCTGGCTGAGGATGGCGCTCTGCTGGAGCTCCTTCCATCCGTGGCGCAAGTCACATATGATCTTACTTGCAGTCATCCTTTTACCAATGGCCAAAAGTTTGCTCCACAGTGGCCTGTAAGTTGGTAAACAGTCAAGTAGATGCCAAAAAATAGGGCCACCAGAGACCCCTCCTGGGACACCACACTTGAGCCTCCTGCTGTGGACACAGGGTTGACAGCTCTAACCACCTTGGGTTCATCTTGTGACATATGGGTTTACATGTAAGCTGGTAAGTTTTTGGGGTATTGTTTTTGGGGTGGTTTTTCGGCTTAGCAAGGTATTGTTTTGGGGCAAATTCAGTAGGTTTTCTGTCAATGATGGCCTTGTCAATGGGTCAATGTTCTTGCCTAAACTAGGTTTTGGAAGGCTGCCAAAGTGAGTCATCAGTCAAAAAGGCCAAAAGTGGTCCAACTGAGTCCCTAAGAATGAAGTCATCTTGTTTATGAGCTGAGTCCCCTTGACAAAGCTACTTGTCTTCAGGTCCACTTTGTTTGCTTATGTGGGGTAAGGGAGATGCTCTTCAGGGCTTTTGCATGGCGCGGCCGTGGACCAGGTGAGGTCGAAACAGCCGGGAGCGCACTGTTTAATTCCTGAAGAGCTGTGCTGGGGAGGGCGGGACCTCCCAGCGGGTTAGCCAGCTCATATCAGCCGGCTTCCATTCCCATACAGGCTGTGTTCATTTTTTGCGGGTTTTTGTTTAGCTTCTTTAGATTCGCCTGAGAGCATTTTAGAGCTAGAGCATACAGAGGTGCGAGCCTAGCTGGGTTTTTAGCTTTAGAGAGGATTTCAGTGGTGGATTGGACGGTGTTATTTGGCGTGACAGTTGGGCATAGCTTGTTTCTCCTTTAGTTGGGTCAGAAGATTTTTCATCAGTTTGATCTGTTCTGTTTGTTGCCTTTGCTCTGAAAGTGATTTTGTGATTTTTGTTTTTTAAATTAGTCTTGATCTTTGAATTTCCATTTTTGATTTGTGCTTTTATGAAGTTTTTATGTGACCTTACTTTTACTTTTAATGATCAATTTGACTTTTGCTTTTTCCTTTTTTGTTAATGGATTTTGTCCTTTTGATGTAATATACTAATAATGGTTTGTTAAGATGTTTTTTTTTATGGGGCACTTTCATGGAATTGTGGTTTCTCTGTGTTGTTTGCTTGGAGGCTGGGATCCACAGTCCTGAGGTGTTCATAGAAGGCATTGACAGGGCATTCTTCAAGATTTGTGGTTGTGGTTTCTAGGTGGGGTTGGTTTGTGGAAGGCCAGTGTAAGGGTGAGTGTGAAGTTTGGTTTAGGCTGATGAGATGTTCTTCACCATGTTTGTTTTGTTTGGGGTGGGGCGGATTTCCAGTTAGATTAGTTTATGATCAGTCTTCTCAGATGTTTACTTTGATGGTGTTATGGGGTGTGGGATTTGTTTCCAGTGTCTCTATGAGAATGATCCATAAATATTTTCTATACTCTCTGTGTGTGATTAGCTGTTGAATTTATGATGAAGTTGAACATATTGTACTGTTGAAGGCTAGAAAGTTAGTGCTTGAGGTATGTTCATTGTTGAAGTTATGACCAATTCACAGAAGTCATGGATACATTTATTGGTGTCACATGTTCCAGTTGCCTCCAGTGTGTCAGATAGTGTGTGGGGTTCCTGAGTTTGAGAGGGTGGCCTGTAGCATGCTACAATTTGTAGAGCAGTTTTGCCTATTGTTAGTTGCACCTGCAAGCTTTGTAAGCTTATGCGCACTCTCCAAGTTGGAGGTGGTGCCTCTAATTAATATGGATACACCCCTGTTTTTGCCATGTGGTTTGGGGGGGTTTTAGATGAGATGATATGACCTAAAACCATATAGTGCCGGGTGCCTCCAGGGAGCAGGACACCAGGACCTCAGTTTCAGATTTTTGATGTTGTCCATACTGGAGGCCTCCCGAAAGTATTTTGGCTTCATTTTTTCAGTGCTCAGGTTTTGAGACCCCCTCAATTTCTTCCCATTTTGATTTTTAGGGTTAGAATTTGTAATTATCAGGAATTTAAGGTGATTTTGTGGGGTGGCACCCAAGTTGTCACAAATGAGCGTGGGTTGACAAGAGACTATGGCAGGAACAAGCCGCTTGCAGGGGTGGCTGAGAAGCATGTCATCTTGTCCATCCAGACACCACACCCAGACATTATCCCACTTGTTGTTGTTCAACACAACCAGTTAATAGCCCCACACATTATAGCAAGACATAAGAATTCCCTGTTAGACTAGAGCCTAGCAAATACTCCAGCACAGGTACAGGACTAGTTAGTGATCATTTCCTAGTCTGTACAACCAGACATCTCACACATCCAGTTAAACAGCATATTTATAAAATAACATGCAACCTTTCCAGGTTACCCCAGAAATGTTCATCACTATACTGCCCTCTATTAATTGGAACTTCCTAAAAATCCTCCTCTTAGGCGATGCTGTAAATGAATTTAGTGCAATTTTTTCTAAATATCCTAAATAGCCTTGCACCTTCTAGAAGGAAGAGACTAAAAACAAATAATGCAGTTTGGCTATTCAAAAGAGTAGAATGCTAATGCAGGACAGAGAAAAAGTATGGAAAGAATGGCACAAATATAAAACACCTCAATATCTTAAACTTCAGAATGCTTTACAGTCATACTAAAAAGCAAATAATGAAGACAAAAATATACTATAATAACTTTCAGAATAATACTAAATACAACCCTAAAATTTTGGACATACATTAAAGAAATCTTGTATCCTGGCCAAAAATTCAACCCAGTTCCATCTCCCAATAACTCGTCAGTCGAAACTGCAATACAGTTCAACTCTTATTTTATAGATAGTGTAGCATCTCTAACCAAGGATTCCTCAACATCTAATCCTAGCCCTTTCCAACAGCCACATATCACCACATCCTCTTTCACCTTTAAACCTGTGCCCACATCCTATATAAAACTACTCTTAAAGTTAAACACTGCTGTTCTTCAGCTGATGACCTTCCAAGTAAGTACCTAAAAATAGCAACCAGTAGCATTGCCTTTCCTGTCTCAGTTCTTATAAGTAGGTCAGTCCAGGAATCTCATGTTCCTTTTCTCTGGAAAAAGTCACACATTATCCCTGTCTACAAAGGAGGAAATTCAGCAAACATTAATAACTTTAGACCTGTAAACAATCTTATCTCCCGTCACTAAAATACTTGAAAAATTTATTCAAAAACAATTGTTAGACCATCTCCTGCAGGGAGTACTTCTATCCCGTACACAACATGGCTTCTATCCTTCCTATAGTACTAGCACTGCCCTTCTAGCCTATACAGACAGTCAGTAAAGAAAGAAATAATGGCAAACTAGTTTCTACATTATTTCTAGACTTGCCTGAAGCCTTTGACATAGTTTGTCACAGCAAACTTCTACTTCAAATATCTTCACTAGGTTTCTCTCAGCCCTCCCTTACGTGGTTCAAAAGCTACCTGTCCAGTAGGTATCAATCCGTAAAATGGCACTCCATGCTCTCTCCATACCATCAATCACCACCAGTGTACCACTAGGCGCTGTCCTTGGTCCCTTCCTCTTTAACATTTTCACCAACACCCTCTGTACAGCCACACAACAGACCAACCTAATATAATACACAGATGATTCCACTCTTCTTCACCTACTTCCTTACTTCTATCAAATTCAGGTTCAGGTGCCTAGGCAAGCGTGACTTTTCCCTTGGTACATTTGGTTGGGGACACATGGCTAATATGACATTCAGCTGCAGAGAAACATGGCTGTTGTGAATTCCCTGTGGGCAAAGAGAAGAATACAGTGCAATGCCCTCAACTTCAATAACCAAATGCTCAGGGGCAAAATAATCTTCATGGCCCACAAGACCACATGAGACAGCAGGCTGGCCAATGGGCATGTCAGTGACAGTAAAAATGCAGTGCGCAATGCACAGCACCTTTATAATTTGTGTGTGTGAACAACTACCCCTTTCCTAGTGTCCAGGGAGCATTATCTAAAATACATACTGGAGCCTAAATGTGACTACAGTAACATGCAAGATATTCTCCAAGCTTTAGCACACTTCTACATATTGTAGTTACATAAGCATGTATTATACACTGAGCACAACACTCTCCACTTCTTCTGCCCCCATGAACTTGGCTGTTAAAGCTGTGGGCAAGGCAGTGTGTGATTCGCTTTGCCAACAGGGAATTCACAAAAGGCCATATTTCTCTGCAGCTAAATGTAATGTCAGCCATGTGTCCCCAACCAAATGCACTACAGGGAAATGTCTCGCTGCCCAAGTGCCTGAACCCATCAAATTCTCTTCACTGACTTTCTCTCTAAATGTAGCATAAGCCGGGTTCCCATACTTCATGTTGCAATTCGTGTTTGTTTTAAACTAATCTTTGTTTAATTTCTATACAAACTGTCTAAAATTTCTCTGAACATTAAGTGGTTGTTTTGTAACTCGTGCCGATTCTTAACCAATGTTTATATATTGTGTAGAATTTGTTATAATTATTTAAAACTGCAGATGTTTTGCTTTATTTTTAAAGATTGTAAAATTAATTTTCTTAAAATGTTTTGTAATAATTTGGAGCTTTTTTCCCTGGACCACCGCTGAAAATGGGCTTCTACCCAGTCAGACTTTCCCAATAATCAAATGTCAATAAATAAATAATACATTTTAAAAAAGCCCACCATTATTATGCACATCTCTCTTCTACTTTCCAGAACAGCCAAGCGCTTCCTCAGAACTGTATGCATTTGTGCATTGTAATAAATCCAAATTCAAGACTCCCCACAAAGAAAGCTCTGTGATTGCTGAGAAGTTTGTGCAACAAGGCTACATATTCACTGAAGACTCTGTTATGAATTCTTATCCTTCCTCCTGGGAATCTGAATAGTTTTGGTGACATATCCATGAAATCTCTCAAAAGGAATGCAGTTTGCACTTCCATCTCTTTGTTGGCTTTTAGTAGTTGCTTAAGATTTGCAAAGACCTCTTAGTCCAGAAGGCTCACCTTCATACAACTGATTCAAGTATAGCTCTCTTATTGCCTTTTATTGTCTCTTTGTCAGTGTGGTCTGGTCATGGCTGAAAGTGGTCCCCCAGACTCAAATGCAGTGTAGATAGATGGACAGGCAGGCATACACACAGATAGACTGACATAAAAGACATTAGGGCAGTAACATTAGCAGTTAGAACTCTTCAGTCCAGGCCTTCTCCAAATCAGTAAAGATAACACAACGGTAATATGATACCTTGGCAAATAAGGAGGCTACAGATCCTATCAGTCATGTCAAGCAATATTTTTGGAGTGCGTTGCACAATGCATCATTTATCTTCTGGCCATATGCATGCAGGAGGCAGAATTATTGGACAGATGCCTTAAAAGACATTTTTTCCTCTAAAGGACAAAACCCAAAATCATAGGTTCATAGGTTGGTACTAGGCTATCAGCCCTAGGGCCTATACAAGCCTAGCCATAACAATTCCCTGGCTATTCCATAAGTATTCCCAGGACAAGTAAAGACTTGGCCAACGGGGAAAATAATGCCTTCTCCACTGTAGTGCAGTCCCGGAGTTGGTATGTATAGTGGGGGTCTAGCCCCCCACCTAGCTGGGATTTAGCTGGTGGACTGTGATTTACTGTTGTTTTGGGCAAGTATACACTTGCCCTGGGAATACTTACATAATTTGTGATTGTGAGTTTCGTCCTTCATGTCTCGATCTTCCAGTCTTTGGTATTGTAGCTTTTTGGGATATCAAAGTAGACCCATATATAATACACACACACACACACACACACACACACACACACACACACACACACACACACATACATATAAATGTCTGTATATAGGTGGGGAGGGAGTTCTATGCCAACTATTTTCGCTGCAGTTTGTTTTTTGGGAGAAAGTTGATAACAGCTGTGTGAACTACAACTGTGTAAAAATGGTCAGACTGCCTAATCTTTTCTGATAAGTAAGCATTTATTTTTGATTTACTGCATCTGTCACTGTCCAAGGATCAGCTGCTATGTTATATATCTTCATTTAACTGTACTTTTCTTGTATCATATTGAGGGCCACTGTTGTATTCAGAATTGGCAAGCAAGTCATGGTAACATTGTTTCAAGTCAGTCTGACTAATTTGTGTACATATGGTAGAGTAAGTTGATAACTAGATTATGACATTAAGTAATTTCAAGACTCATATTGATGTACAGTTGTACTTTTCTAACTGAAACAAGACTGCATGAGAAATGTGTGAATTACAGTTCAGTGACTATTACAGGTGCACAAAACCATGCATGAAACAGTTTCTAAAAGAGATGATTTTAATAAGTTTTTTTTTTTTTTTTTTTAGTTCAGCAGGTAATAGAAGCTCATATATTGAAGCTCCTGCACAATGTTAGAGAATGAGCATCCACTGCACGACTGAAGATATCCAGTACTTAACACTTTTTTTTAGTGATCATGCAAAGGCTAACCGTGACCTTGGTTTATAGTGTATGTATTGCAATATAATACATGTTATGCTGGGTTCTGCATGTGCACTGAGAGTTACTGGAGATTTAAAGTGGAAATGGTGAAAATGGCTGAGCCATATCCCTCACTGTAAAACCAGCCTTTTTTAGCACTCCAAAAATTTCTAAATTATGTGCAGTGAAAGTTTAGATACAAATCTTATTAATAAAAATAATGCATTTAAGCTAATTTAAAAAGCTGCTGTGGAAATGACCAGCAAATCAAGAAGTTGAACTTCTATTTGCAGCGCAAAAGACTTGACTTGGGTGATAGAGCCAGTTCTTCAGATCATTGTCCAGAAGGTACCCATCAGACATATTGGGGGTAGTAATGTTTCTTTTGGCAGTGGACAAGATCCTGAGACTAGCTAGCTATCTAGTGATACATCTCAGAAATACTGACACTATTTCATGTTACAGGCTTGAAAGGGAGGGGTATAACTTGTGTACATTAAACAGGTTTGTCATTGTTGCAAGAATACATACGCCAAGAAGACATCCTGGAGTAATATCTTGATAGAGTAGGTAGCATAAACTGTATACCTTGGTAATGGCTGTCTTGAACTACAGATGTAGATGAATATCTGAGAAAGCATTGTTAATGCAGGCTTGATGTGCTGCTGGAATATACCAATCAGAGATGTTAAAGGGAATTACTGAATTTACAGTACGTTATTCCACGTAAGTAAATACAAACAAATGAGAATGATCTGAACAGACTAAAAGAATCTTCATTGTAGAAAATGTGTAGAAGTACTGCCATTAAAATACAGAATGACTGCAAAATTTGATTCAGGTTGCTAAGTCACCTGAAAATTTATGGAATGAAAATACAGAAGTATAAGATGGGTACAAAAGCAATTACATAAGCCTAAATCATTTGGAGAAGTAATCATGTTAAGTCAATCTCCTATACCATGGCTTGCTTCATAACTTAGTGACACACACAAATGACAATAGCTAGAAAAGTTTGGATTTATGCCTCCCTGTACTATATTGTAAATATAACAGATGTTGTAACCCTCAAGGATCCTCCTTTGATGCTGTTGGTTAGATATCACTTCTCCAGTAGTTTGAATTGTGCATTGTGTTCAGCCAAATCCAATTGAAATGCTGCATTTGTTCAGCCAAATCCTTGTGTGGGGGTGTTTGCATGCACAACTGGCACCTGCCATGATGTAATACACTGCTTACATAACCATGCTTGTCATTGAAGAATACCATATATTTTTTTTTTTTTTACCACTGGCACAGTTTGGACTAGAGTCCTTGCAGTCTGTGATGCATTCCTGCACTCATATGCATTGCAGCAAGTGTCTATCAAATTACTAGCCAAAACCTGCCTCTCTGTTATCTCATAGAATAGTATGACATTGATAGCTGTTGCAGGTACTAGAGGTTCAGTCTAGTTAGTCAACAATGACAAGTGGAAGTGTTGTTGGTCTAATTTTTAAAGATGACTGGGGTGAAGAGCTGTTCACTTGGAGTCCACATAGAATGACCTTTTAATTGCAGAATTTTACTCTGGTTAATCCTTCATGCTTCCTTTGGTAAAGGACAATATCTAAGACTAGTTAGCTAGGAGTCCAGTGGAAAGATAGTTCTCACAGACCCAGGCACAAGACAATGCACTACTACAAGGACAAGCACTTTCAGGGGTAGATCCAGATCTAAATGTCTTCCGAGGCAGTCCAGTTGCCTGTCACCTAAACCTTGCAGACTATAATTAATCCTTGATTGTTGAGAGTTCAGTACCTCAAGGACCTTGAAAGCCTTACCCCCAGTTTGTACCTTGGAGATGCATTCCAAGTTTCTTGTACAATCCTGTCTTTTTTGGTGGTGGTTCTGGTACCTAGTTTGAACATCAGTCCACCCCCTGGCTCACTGTGTTGGCACATTATTTCTGCAGGATGTGAGGACTCAACTTATTTATTATTTATTTATTTTTATTTTACATTTGTTAACCGGGATGGTCCGACTGGATACATGTCCTTTTTCAGCGGAGGCCCGGGGAGAAAAGCAGTTCATTTCTTCACTCATCCCTTGGGAGCAAGGGTTGAGCTACTGAGAGTAGTATCCTGAAAGGGATTGGGATTCTAATTCCCTTCCTCACAATGTAGTTGTAAGTACTCATCAGATTGTGTAGGCAATGAGGAGTGACTTGAGAGCATGTACTGCCCCAGGCCCTTAGGGCAACTGCGCAAGCTTCTCCTGCCCTCTCAGCCCAGGCTGGTATTATTTTGAGCATTGGATTACATCAACTGTAACCAAGAAACTGCCCACAGTCTCCCTTCCCTCCAGGATAGGCATTCCTATCCTCCCTGCCTAAGCGGTCAAGCATCTGAGATGCAAATCAAAGACTGGTGGTGGGTGTCATAACCAGGGTTTTATTTCACTGGTGAGGCTACATCATCCTGTCTTTCGGTGACTGTAGCCCATTGTTAACTAGCCACATCCTGGATATTGGTCCCTTGAGTC
This sequence comes from Protopterus annectens, assembly GCF_019279795.1. Lineage (NCBI taxonomy): Eukaryota > Metazoa > Chordata > Ceratodontiformes > Protopteridae > Protopterus > Protopterus annectens. The sequence continues at coordinate 439,441,494 of NC_056730.1, forward strand.
ATTATGTCATCATCTGGTGGATACTCCAGATAAGTACTATTTTCCTGTAACTAGCCCTCGGGACCCTGTAGGTAATAGGCCACAATCAAGGCAGGTCTGTTTTTCCATACCAGGGTCGAATCATGTTTATTCAGCATCAAACATATGCTTGCCTGATAGGAACTTCAGTAGCAGATGTGGGTGCACATCATTACAGACTTTGGTGTGAAGTCTGCATCAGACCTAGAGTATGTGTGTGCCCACTTCCTGCTGCCTTTAGCTAACATTTGATTTAGAGTCCGTTCTTGATCCCCCAAGTTCCTTTCACAAGTTTCCCATGTACTCACCCCTGTAGTGAGTTCATGTAAATGGGTGGGAAAAATTGCAGGTACTCCCTTGCCCATTGGGTCTTTTATGAATTCAAAGGATGTCATAGCCATGGTCTCAGATATGAATAAGAATGATAATTCTAACTTCCATAAGCATTCCTCCTGATGATTCTTCCTTTGGCAATGCTTGGCTTGTGAAGATACAGCTTACTCTGGTTTTGAGCCCTGAGCCCTTACCACCCAGAATGACTTCACGGAGTTTCTGAGGGAGAAGTTCCGAATCTTTCCACTGGAGCTAGTTAGACTGGGTGCTATCAGAGAAAATTGGAGCACCCTGACTCTGGTTCCATTTGTCTAGAAAAATAACATTCCCTTTTGTAAGTTACCACCTTGACCACAAATTAGACCAGTCTATCAAGCATCCCATTGTTGACTCTTTTTGGTAAATTCTTAGTCTAGCAACAAATTTTGCCAGTTTTCTAGTGGTCAGGAGTCCAGAGCTATGGACAGGTATGGCAAAATATTCTTCTCTGTCAAGTTGGGGCTTAATATACTCAACTGTTCCTCATTCCTGTCATAATTCCAGGCTCACTTTGTTAGGACGCTGCTGCATAAGCTTTATGAGCTCCTTCTTTCTGAACTTAAGGATGATTTTCTTGAGACTCTGTCCATTGCTGCCACTATGGGACAGTATATGTCCTATTGCAGTTTTGACTGTGCTGTTTCTTTAGGTAGGTGAGTGCCTGCACAGGACACTGTGGTTGAGGTACTCCTCTTGTCAAAGGGGATTTCAGGAAAAAGATCTTGTTTGTCTGCTTTTCTGGGAAGAGTTCTCTGGCCAACCTTTCTAGGGCCTGGTTGAGGATTTCTTGAAGAAGGAGCAGACCATTAGCATTGTGGAAGGTCTGTATGATCCCTTACCCCCCCCCCTTCTTCTGCTGTCATTCATTCCTCTTTTACTCCTGGCCAGCTGTAAAAGAGGAAGAGGCCTTCCCAGAATTGGCTAAAGGGCTTTATTACAAGGTCCAGGGTACTAGTACTAATGAAGTAATCCAGAATGATGATTTCTCCAAAATTACCCTGCAGCAGTCCTGATCTGAGACTGTTCGGGGGGGGGGGGTGTTCCAAAATTCACCTCTCCTTGGAGAACCCCAGTAAAATACCAGTGCATCAGTCACTTTCAGGCATGTTCTGGAACTTCTGGGTTCTTTTCGAGAAGAGACTCTCCTGGAAGATATGTTCATTTCACTCAGGATCTTGGGACAAAACCAGACTGTCCTAGTTTTAAAAGAGGGACAGGAGTTTTACTCCCATCTCTTCCTAGCTGTGAAGGAAACGGATGCTTTTTATCCTCTTCTGCTTCAACCATCACGTTTTTATATTCAATTCCAGGTGAACAGGCAGTAAAAATCATGCCCCTAATGCTGCATGCTGCCTACTTTGTGACAGATGCCTCAGGGGACTCGACCAATTTGCTTTGGTTGGGCATCACTTCCAATTCAAAAATGTGCCATTTCACTTTCCTCCGCATCCAGAATCTTGTGTTGGCTATGGTAACAAAAGCTTAGGAGAAGTTCATCCTAGTGTTTTCTTTACTGAATGACTGGCTTCTGGTTGAAGTATCTAGGGACTTTGTGCTCTTGAGAAACCCTGTGGGCACACCCATAGATGCAGTCCTTGGGGATGTATGATCATAAAATGTAATAAGTCCTGTATGAGCTCAGCTTGGAGAAGGTATTTTTTGAGAGGAACAGTTTTATGGGTCTGCACTATCAATAATTTGGCCCTTGGAGAGAGCTGACAAGGTCATGGCATTAGCTTTTGAGTTAGGTCACAAAACTGCCATGTGCTCAAAGAACTGTTAGTCTCTTGTTATAGGGCCCTGGAATCATTTAGTCCCCAGCAATCTGTCAGTGTATCTTCCCTTTCTGTAGCTGCACTCATGCTAAATGTTGCTAGTGAGCACTTTGCTTGTATGCTGGGGTACTGAGGTGCCTGCAATTGCAGGGAATTTGTTCTTCTTGAAAAATAGGGCTCCATTTCAGACTTAGGCACTCAGATTGGTGCTCATGGTCCTGAAGGCCTCAAGAGAAGTTGTTGGTTTTGGAGCCTTTCCTCATTTAGTCAGACTGCCAGTCCATGATGTAGTATGTAGACAAACAAGGGGCAGAGCTTATCTGGCAGTGAGACATAGATAGGAGCATTCTTCAGTCAGTGGATCCTATCCCCAGATGAGATGGCTCTCTGTTCCCGTGCCTGGTCAGGGTCCTCCAGAAGTAGAGCATTCAAGTAGTAATCTCTCTGCTTCTCAGTAGAATGTATTTCTTGTGTTCTGCTTGGTGCTGCAGGATAGTGAGAGGTGGCAGTAGACATGTTCTCAGAGCCAAGACACAGGATACTGTCATATCTGATAGTTCCATGCCGCACCTTAAAGTGCAGAAGTGAAAGACCAAAACTCATTCTCATCATCCTTTGGTGGCAGAAAAGGGTGAGTTTGCAGGCTGTGATGTTTCTATTTACAGGAAATCTGTCATATCTGATGATTAAATGTCACACCTTAAAGTGCAGAAATGAAAGACCAAAACTCATTCTCACCATCCTTTGGCAGAAAGGGTGAGGTTTCAGGCTGTGATGTTCCTATTTACAGGAAATCCCCTTTCTTCTAACAAGGAGAAGTCCCACATGAATGGAGTGTCATCTTAGCCCCACCTGTGAGTTTGCTGCTGATATAGGTTCCTCAACCCAGAGGAATCCCCAGATTGGGATTTTAGAGGTGACTGAAGTTGCCAGTATACCTTTTTTTTGGCAGAATTGTGCCTTCATATGAAAACAGTCTGGCAGTTGGCATAGTGGATTATAGGTATGAATTGTTGAGGCTACTTCCTGCGGTACAGGATTTGATTCCTTCAGCTTTCATTTGTCCACTGTGCAACCTTGAGCAGGTTCATAGTTTGGTACTAGGCTATCAGCCCTAGGGCCTATACAAACCTAGCCATAACAATTTCCTGGCTATTTCTTCCCACAAATCACTTAAAATAATATTTGGGGTTAGTTGGGAATTTTGGGCTAGGCATATTAATGGTCAGCTGGATTGCATACCTACCTATGAAAAGTTCTTGGTATTCAGTATTGCCCAGATCAGTCTGTCTGTAGGTAGTTCTGATATCTGCGAAATACCCTTTTGCCTTGGGCTTCATGGTCAGGACACTTGCCTATTATTTCTGTGCTTTGCAAGTTGGTAAAGAGCAGTACTGTTGTCCCTACAGCAGCTGGTCATGCAGTTCCTTAAAGAAGTACTGCATCTCTGCCCTCCATTAAGAAATCCATCTCGTCCATAAGACCTGAACTACATGATGTACAGGTTTGCCCATCAACTCTGTCTGCCTTCTTGATCAGCAACATCAAAGTTAGTATCCTCAGAAAAGTTCTTGCTGATGGATTTCACCGCCTCATGGTACACCTTGGACCGTCAAGTCTTATCTGTTCAGGGAACAACGTTTGGAATTTCTCAAGGATTGGATGTCTGTCAAGACAAATCCTCACTTACTCCTGAAGGTAGTTGCAAACATTGTCCTTGTTAATCTGTCAGTCTCAATATTTTCTTGACAGCAGAAGCCCCCCCCCCCATGAGTATTGTTTTGCTATATGCTGTTACTGTGGAGTTCCTTGTAAGTCAAGCAGGTGTACATTGCATCAGCTCTGCATTGTTACTTCATGGCGTGCAGGAAATGCTTGCTTGTGGCAAGGAGAATGCTAGTGCACTGTATGGAAGGGCACGCTTCTTTAGGTGACATGTCAGTGCATATATTAGTCATGTGTGCAGACGTCCCCATTCTTGGAATTTTGGTGAATGAATTCAGAATTTTTATTGTTAAAAAAAATCCCTGGCTAAGTACCCATCAAGGAAACTCCTTTTTTTTTTTATAGGTCAGATAATAGAGCATAAGTTTTGTGTATTGTTTCATTAACTGTCATACCAGAAAACATTTTTGTAATGATCCATAAATCATTATTTATTTATAAATAGGCTGCTAATCATTTTTATTTAAAACTGTCTCCAAAGTAAATGAAGATTGCAGGGAGTGATGGGCATGACAAAGCAGTTGAATCTCTTGCAAATGTTACATTGTAAGTTGCAAAGTGAACTGTAGTCCACAATGCAGTTTGACTACAGCTCTTTACATAAAAAAAAGTACAGAGCTTTATCTTGTGTAATTAAGTTATTCGTATCCTCTTATTTGTCTGCATTGCATGCAAAGTGAAGTGGTGACTGAAGTGATGGATTATATAGGTGGTTTATTTTTAAATCTGTCAGACAATGTTACTGACTTTTTGAGTTGCACTTTCTTTTCCAAAGCTTGATTTAATACTCCTTTTTTTGCTCAGAATTAGGTTTGTTGTAGCTCCAGTGCTTTATATGCAACTGGCAGAATGGTTTACTTTCATTCAGCATCTTTGAGTTCTGCACGTAGCAGGTTTTGGGATGTACCATTGCCCAACAACCCAGTTGACTTTTAATTATGTAATTTCTCATCATAATTCCCATAGTTTGCTGCCATTGCTACCAATTAACAGATGCTCCTCCACCCTAACCATTTTGTTCTACCCCTGATTTCAACCTTCCCCAGGAATAAGGTATTGATTAGGAATAGGGTGTAGAGAAAATCAACATCTTCTCACCCCTGAAACAAACGTGCACTTGTCGCCATCTTGGAGATAGCTTGTATCCTTTGCATTCATCAAAGGTCCATGCTGTAGCCCAGATTGGCTGCCGCAGTCCCTCTGTTAAAGAAGTTTGGGCAATTGGTCCCCACCACTTGCCCCATTAGCCTTCTGGCAACTACAGCAAGACCCAGGTGAACAATGCTAAAGATTAAAAGGCGGCCTTTCCTTTGGTAACCTGTCTTGTCATTACATCTAGTTATAGTTCTCTGAGTTTGTCATCTTCATATGACCGTATGCATAAATAAAGCATTAGTGTTACTGTTAATTAAGAAAAGTATCACACACTACAAATGTGGCACTAAGAAGAGTCTCTTCTAATCTGTCATATGTTTTTCATAGTCAGTGTTGTCCTACTATTTCTTGGATCTTCCTGCCATGCAGAAGCCCACAGCTGGTCTGATTTCCAGAATTTTTACATCACGCCTAGCTGATTGACATTTGAGGACCTACACCAGGATGTGTGAGTGTAAGAAGATCGAACATTGGCATCATCTTCATTTTTTTCAAGAAGCACAGTACGGTGCACTTGTGTGTTTTAGACACTTGCAGTCTGTCGGTTCATGTTTCCGGAGTTTCTCTTACTTCTTATGGGCAGATAAACACCCCACTGGGGAAAATTTGCTTCGTATCTAATGTTTAAAAAAAGTTAACAATTGCTTAAACTTTGAGAAGCAAATCTTGCCTAAAGACTTCTAGTCATATTGTCTGTTTTGTTTGGCTCCTTGTTTGGGTCCTCAGCATGTTGACTCAAATTGTTCGAACTATGCTAAATTCAACACCAAAACCCTCAAACGCAGGGCCAAAGTCCTCGCTGCCTGTATGCCTTCACCTACCCTGATTGCATCACAGTCTGCAACCTCTGCAGGCCTTCCTCAGTCCACCCCAGGTGTTATCCCAAAAAACACAAAGACAAAAAATTGAAAGAAAATTTAGCTCCCAGTTCTACCTTAGGCCCTAAGGCTACTGACGACCGAGGTGCGGTGCTTTCACTGCCCCTTGGCCCAGCACCTACAAGGCCTGACTGCACTGATGTGAGGCCTCAGGAGGCTGCCATGGCTTCAGGTGTATCCACTTCTGCCTCTTTGGCTCACACGTCAGTTAAGTCTGAGGTTGATACTCACGCCTCAGCTTCCATCTGCTTCATGACTATTGCAGAATACTCTCATTCCTCCAGAATTTCTGAACCGGTGACCAAAGCCATGATCGGATGACCACAGCCTTCGGTCTCCCCTATTAAATACATTTCTAAACCAAAATGATTGACTTTGATTTTTTTTTTTTCTCTGACTCTTGACAACCACTTCTCAACCAGAAGCATAGGACCTGTTAAAGATAGTGCAGGAATTTATGGCATTGAGAGGGCTCTTTCAACTTTCTAAGACCTTTCCATCCAGAAGGAGCAGGGACGTTTGCTTTTTCAGGAGGAAGACCTTTAGTCTTCCACAGAGGAGGAGGAACTGTACTACTCAGGAGGATGCCGCCCCCCCCCCCTCAAAATCCTTCATTCAGATTCTGAAGACACACTTTCAACAACAAAAAGTTCTTCCAAGCCCAAACTCACTGCAGGGAATTCAGGGAATTATAAATTCTTCATGTGCCCAGACCTTTAGCTAATCCTCCTGTGCATGTGGCATAGACAATGTCTTTGAAAACATCACTCTTCATCCTGACTCTCTTCCCTCTGCTCGCAGAAAGCAGATAGATTTTACAGGGTGCTTAATGCCCATAACCACCTGTACAAAAGCCTAAAAGCTGACCCTTCGTTGGTTGTTGAAGCCACATTTGTTCCCAAAGGTTCTACTAGGTATCCTCTACCCAATGACCGAAAAGTAGACTTCATGACAGATTTGGAAAGAAAGCGTATACCTCATCAACCTTTTCCATGAAGGCCCTAAATTGTCAGTTTCACATGATCAAATGCTCTGAGTCCCTTCAAGATAAAGTACTGACAGAGTAGATTCTGTGTCAGATAGACATGTATCTAAAGAAATTTAGGAGTTATCCAGCGAGGTTTGCAAGTCTCCAGACATTCTCTTAAATGTGGCTGTGACTCCTTTAATGCATCTTGCAGACCTGCAGCCACAGGATCTGTTATTCTGCAGACATGCATGGCTTAGTACCCAGCCACTATCCGACCAGGTTGAGGCTGAACTATTAGATGCCCTCTGGGCAAAGAGTTCCTTTTTGGACCACAAGCTGAGGAAGTTTTTGAAAAGATGGACAAGAAATAAAGCAATTAAGACTAAATGAATTCTATCTGGCACATACCCCAAGGTACAGCAGAAACTGTCCTGGAAAACTGTGGCCCTTACCATCATGAAAAAAAGACAAAAGCAACAAAGATGGTGACAACCAGAGCATCAGCAAACATGTGGAACAAAAGATTTCACCTAGTTTAGGAAGCAACTTTTAATTATGCTGCATTAGCCCCTGTTCCCTTCCACACCCAACTGCCTAGCAGGAAAGCTGTCTTTCTGTCTCTTCCAGTGGCAAACCATCACCATGGATTAGTGGGTGCTCAGCATTATGGAGAAGTTGTATTATCAATTCAAAGAAGTACCACCTTTTGTAGGCATCTCAAAACCACCAAAGGAGCAAGAAAAATGAATGCCTCCTATTCTCATGGATCTACTCCATCAGGGGTCCATCCAGCTGCCCCCACAGAATAACAAGTAAAAGGGTTTTACTCAAGTATTTCATAGTCCTAAGAAAAGAAGGCATTTGGAGACCCATACTGGCCCTTTCCAAACTAAACAAATTTTGCAATGTCAAAAAATTGAAGATTGCAAACCATTCATCAATGGTCATCACCAATGTACAATATGCTTATTTACATGTCACCATTGCAAACAGCCACAGAAAATACCTCAGATTTGTGGCAGCAGGGCCCCATTTTCAGTTTTGTGCCTTACCATTTGATCTATCTACTGCTGCCAGGATTCACAAAATCTGTAGTACCCCCCCTCGCTGATGACCTTTACAGTTCTGCAATAGGCTCACATTTATCTATATGTAGGCAACTATCTTTATCAAGGAAAATCTGCTTCAGAGAGCCTACAGGCCTTGCAGATTATTGTGAACACTTTCATGCAATAGGCCTCACCTTGAATCTCTAAAAGTCGTAGTCTACCTCAAAAAACTCTGATTCCATTCCTAGATGCCGTGATACACTCCAAACTGCATTAAGCTTTTCTACCCAGGACAAAGTCAGTTCTCTGACAGAATACCTCTTAGCCCTGCTCCCAAAACAGCTCATCTCTGTCAGAGAGTACCTGTGGGCACAAGGTACATGGCATCCTGCATCCTCATGGTACCCTTGGTAAAACTGCACATGAAGAAAATCACGGTTCCTAAATGTGTTGGAACAGCATTCGCAACCGCTAGAGACCATGCTTCCCCTTCCATCCTTTAAAAAAAGTAATATGGTTCAAAACCCAGAGGCAACTTTCTCTATGAGCAAATGCTGTCATTATGCAGACAGCTCAAACACAGATTAGGAAGCCCACTTAGGACCAGTGAAGGTCTAGGGCATCTGATCAACACAACAAAGAAAGCTACACATAAACCAAAATGAGTTGCAGTCTAGCTGGCCATAAGAGCTTTTCAAAGCCACAAAGCCACCTTACTCCAGGAACACTTCAGATCTGGCAGACAGCATCACTGTTATGTGGTACATCAGCAAGCAAAGGCAAACCCTGTCTTACCCCTTATGCAGCCTCTCCAGGAAAATATGGATGCTGGCACAGGACTTTGGCCTGACTCGCATAGCCTCCTGTATTCCAGGCAAAATCAATACCTTTGCAGAGTTCCTGAACAGGGAAGCTTTAGACCCAAAGGAATGAATGCTAAAAACAGAGCCCTTCCGAGATCTAGCCACTCTGAGAGATGCAGTCAGTAAACAGCTCTCCTTCTGCTCCAGGATTCATCAGATGGAAGCATGAGGAACAGATGACTTTTCCTTCCCATGGACAAATCTGTTCCTATATGCATTTCCTCCAATGCCTCTGATTCCAAGAGTCCTAACAAAGATCAGAACAGACAAACCCAGCATGATGCTAGTGGCCCCCTTCTGGCCCAGGTAGCATTGGTTCTCCCTTCTGTCCCACTGCAAAGGGAGAGGCCACTCCAGGTAGATCTGGGCAGCCAGGCCAAAGGTTCCATTTTCCACCGCAACCTAGCCACCCTCAAATTGGCAGCCTGGAGGACTGGGTTTTAATACCTGTAACTAACTTGTACACCAATAAAGTCCTCTCCATTTTAAAAGAGAGTAGAATGCCCAACACCAGGAGGTCCATTGTGGCAAAGTGGAAATGATTCTGTGTATGGTGTCACAAAAAAAGACTGACATCTTTAGCCAACATCATATTAATCTTAAAGTGCCTGTCAGAACTCTTCCTTCTGGACCAGTCCAAGTCAAGCATCAAGGTGCATGCATCGGCTATTTGAGCATTACTGCAAAGTATTCCACCTCTTTTTTTTTAGCATCCCCAATACGACACGTTTTCTAAGGGGACTCCTCCTTGGGATCTCAACTACGTCTTAGAGAAACTAACCTTACTTACTTTGAAATGGCAGATACTTGCTTCTCTCAGAATGCTTACGTGGAAGACCTCTTTCCTTGTAGCTGTGACATCATCTAGAAGGGTCTCAGAACTCTATGCGATCGTGTGTAAAGAACCCTTCAGAGTCTTTCACAAGGATAGTCTCCCACAGGACTAACCCCTCATTCATAACAAAGGTGGTGTCTGAGCTCATCTTGAACCAGACTGTCTGATTACCAATTTTCTTTTCTAACCCTCAAAATAGGATAGAAAAAATGCTCCATGCTCTGGATGTTCACAAAGATCAGCCTTTATCTAAGCAGAATCCCAAGCCCTAACAGAGCAGAGCATTTACTGGTGGCCTTTGCAGAAGAAAAACCGGGGAAGTTTGTCTCCATCTCAGAATGGATAGCCAGCTGTATTAGATCTTGCTTTTCCCCCCATTAGAAAGATCTGAAGTGAAGACTTATCTTCCTAGACACTGGGCAACAACCACTGCCTTCTTAAGAGGTCCCCACCCAGGCCATCCTAGAAGATGCTACTTGGAACTCTGTGCACACCTTTATCAGGCACTACAGCCTATCTCCAAAGCCAGAGCAGGCATCATCTTAACCATTCTACAAAACCTTCTTTCTTTAAGTTGCTACCCATTTTCTACCACCCATCATCTCTTAGCTTTAGGAGTTCTCCCAAGAATTAATACTGCAACGTTGACTACAAAGAACATAGTATAATTGTGTCCAACTTACCATAATTGCAGATGATGGAGTAGATCAGTATTACAGTACAAGCTCCCAACCTCCAACACTGCTGTCTGTAACACTCCTCTCCCTCTTTCTGCTGTAAGGCAAGTGGAGCATCTACTGCAGATAGTACCTTCTATGTTCCCTTCTGCAAAATATCTTCCTTTAAAATTTCTCTATTCTCAATCCTTTAAAATTTCTCTATTCTCAATCCTTTTGGGATGGTTAGGTTATCCTAAGACATCAGACTGCTCATTCACAGCTTAGAAGGACCTAAAGATGGCACCGATGGATGCCTTTCGTGTACCCACAAATCATGATGCTGGTCCTTATTTATTCGTTGGCTAGGTGTGACGTAAAGACTGGAAATCAGGCTGGTTGCAGGTTTCTGCATGGCAAGAAAAAAAGGCATGAATTAGCAATGCAGCATTGATCTACTCTAACATCTACAATTATGGTAAGTTGGACGCAACTGTACTTTATTAAGAATACAATGAAGGCAATATATATATAAAGGAAAGACTATTGGTCCCCGAGAAGAACACTAATTTTGCATTGTAGAAAGTCTGTTCAATGTAATACAGATTCACCAAATAAGAAGATATATTGGCCTTCTGGTAGTTAAAACAACTTTTCAGCTGTTATGGTCTCTATTTAACTCTAGGTGAATTGCATTGATTGTGTAATTTTAGGTACCACAGAGTAGGAAAATTAGCCTAATAGTTTGGTGCAGCATTAAAATAATTTAATTTTTTACACCCAGTTTGCAATATCTTCCTTGGGGACGGGTAGTTACCAATAGTTGTAAATCATAACATTTGGGTGATTACTACCATAACTGTGTCTCGAGAGTTTCTTCTGCAGTACCATATTCCCTGTGGAGGCCTTAGCTGGTTCTCTGCCATCATTCCATAGAATAGTGCTTCACACCTTACAATAGTGTTGGGGTACTTTCATTTACAGTGGTATACCCTCATTTGCTGTTTACTATTCACAAATATTTAGTCAGATTCCAAGAATTTTTTTTGATTGTTGTGATAAAGTTCAATGTTTGCAACTTTTTTATTGTTTCAACTAATTAAGTTGGATAACAAGAATAGAGAAGAAATGGAATCTTGCCTCAACTTTCCTGCTTCCAACTCTTCTATATGGCACTCCCATCCTCACCAATCTACAAGTCGTCCTTGAAATCAAAACTAGACTCTTGCTACAACAAAGTCACCAAATTTGTTACAAGTGCTAAATTTTCCTCCCACCACTATTCCTCTCTGCATCAACTAAATTGGCTGTAATCCCTTCACCATATCGCCTGTCTACAACTAACTGCTGCCTATAAGCTCATCTACTGGCCAGCAACTTGCCCTTCCCTCTCCTCCATATTGACCATGTACCATCCTAATCAACACCTCGGGTCAGAAAACAAAATGTCGCTGACTGTTGAAAAACCTAAGCTATCAGCTGGCCAAATATTGTATTCTTTTACTGTTTCTAAGGTATGGAATAATCTCCATCCTTCACTAAGGACCATCAGCAGTCCTGCCCACCTTTAAAAAGTCCTTCAGACATCTCACCTCAAATTGGTTATGCTGCTGTACCCCAACAAATAACTCCAATACATGATCTCTCTCTGGGGTCTCTCTCTCACACATTTAATTACTGGCATTCCCTGTACCACACTTAATCCTTTTGTTGTCACTTCACTTAACTTTTCCCTTTTTTAGCCTTTCTGTCCCTTCCTGTTTCTTACCCTGATGCTAACTCTCCTCTGCTAATAATTCTGCCTACATACTCAAACTTGTGTTATTTGAATGTATGATATCTTCACTTCTATAGTTATATGATGATTGTAAGCAAATTTCAATGCTGTTATGATTTTCATGGAATGTTGCTTGATACGCATGGTTCCATGTGTTTATATCTCTGTTATTTGAATGTATCCTATTTTTTTAAGTCTATAGTTCACCTAAATTGTAACAAATTCACTGTTTTGTTATTTTCTTGGATGTACTACGTCTGCTCGACGTACTTATCCTGTGTGTTAACATCTCTTTCTGTGTAATTATTGTGGAGCTTTTCTCCCCGGGCCTCCACTTAAAATGGGCTCATTCTAGGCCCAGTGGACTTTCCCGGTTAACAAATGAAATAAATAAATAAAATGGGTAACATCCATAGAGTTCTCAAAGGGGAATCATTGAAAGAGGTAGTTAAAGAATTGGGGAAAAAGCAGGTTTGTTTCTAAGGATACCGTTTCTGAAGTGACTTCTAAATAGACAGTCTTGTTATTTTGTATAGTACCAAGGTTCTTTTCATAGACCTCAGTGCTGCCAAAATAAGCTAATACCTTGGCTGTACCTGTCTCAGTACCTACATCTGTTAGCCTCTGAGACAATGCTGGATTCAGAAGCTTTGGTTTTGGACAAGCCTAGTTTCTCACCAACTCTTCTTCATTCTTGGTCTGCTTAGTCTTAATCATGTTTGGCCTCTTCATTGATTCTGTCCTCTTCTGCCTACAAGCCTTTCCTAGAGAGAGTAATTTAATATTGTGTAGGGATCCAAGTTAAACAACCAGGGACTTATGTTGGTACCTTTGTTGGACTGATGGCAGTCTATGGAGAAAAGAACAAAGATTTGAATCTTTGCAGGTACCTATGAAAGTTCAGTTGGGAAAATGGAGAATGCCACCTTTTCCTGGATGGTACTTCCAGGGTTTTATATGAAGCAGACTCATCTTTCTTCCTCTCAGGAGTCTGAGGGGGAAAATTCTTATACTTACTCATCATGATTTCCTTGAAAGTTCGTTTCTCGTATGAATTCTTTAAATGATATGAGAGAATCTTTCATTTGTCCTATACAATGCAATCCTTTACCTGAAAAGAGATGTGGAGAGAAGATGAGGGTCACAGATGGAAGGTGGACAGTGCCTCAACTTTGTTGTACATGTAAAGATATTTTTAAAGCAAATAGTCTGCTGCTGTCCAGACCACTATACCTAAGAAGACTGGCAAGGTGTATAGAACAGCATTTTAATAGAAAAGATAAAGGTAACACACACAAACCAGGTTATTTTAGTGTTTCATTATCAACATCTAATCGGCTTGAAAAAGCTGTACCCTTGCCATTTGATAAGGCTTCCAAACAACTTGATAAATATGGAAAAGTTTGCTCTTCTACTGCATTGATTATTAGGCATTTATTTAACACGTGGTATATTATAAAAGTTCTTTTTTAAAGTAGATTTATGAAAGCGTACATTCTATCCTTAATATTACTAATAAAACAAGTTAATTACTACAGTAGATTAAACAGAAATTCATAGACTGAAATGTGCTTATGATGCTGACAGTAGGTCAAGGGCAGCCTAGTCAAGGTTGACTTAAGCAGACTTGCTTGGCTTAGAAATGAATCTTATAATGACTGTTAGAGGTAGATAGCTTATTGTTATTGTTATCGTGACATAGTCATTCTTATTTGGTCGTCCAGCATATGGCATTATTGCTGATCCAGAAAAGGATGGCAAAGCTAGATCCTTTCTCAGACAACTTTGTTGTTCTTAACCACCAATGCTGAACAGCTCCAAAAAGGACTGAAGTATTCACATACATGTTGTATCAAAAATGGTCTCAAGCTTAAATGCAAAAAAGCTGTTTCCATCTTGTATGTTATAAATAGTATTCCTCTTTGCAAATCCAAGCTGACATATGGAAAGGGCTCATATAATTGAAAAAAAAAAAAATTCAACTATTCCAGTTGATGAGACAGCTATTCTTTTAGTTTGTCAGCTGCTTCGTGGTTACCTATCCTTCACTTTTCAAGCCATAAAAGACCCAGTCTTATATGACCTCCTACTTCTCAAAGTGAGTGGCTTTACAAATACCTGCATTAGGGACCAAACTCCTCAACAAATAAACAAGACTTACTGGAGACATAGGTTCCTAACTCTGTATTTCCAGCCTATGGAATAAGTTGCCACAGTACCTCAAACAAGATACTGCTGTGGACACCTTTACATCTAGCTTTGATGTCTGAATGAGTAGACACAAGTTTTGTACCAGTGTTGTCATATAGTGCCCTGCTTGATTTGGGAGGCATGGCAAGAACTTTTAAGTTTGTCTACTGTAAGGCTGCATATGGCTAGGCATCTTATGGTTACCATGATTGCTTGTCCAGTGTTATTTCCATTTTTGTATTGCTGTACATAACTGGGAAAAGATCAGTGCAAGAGCAGAGAATGTGCACACTCCAATTCAATCGTAGTATCACAAAGACATTTCAAATGCTGTGGAAAACAGTAACAATCCTGCATGGTTATGCTGATTTATTTACAGGTAGATTAGAAAGTTTACCAGGAGAATATCCTACAAGAGAATAAATCAGATACAGTGCCAGTTATTCATACTACCAGAAAGTACCTGTATCAGTCAAAAGTAATAGAACTGGAACTGAAGATTATAGAGATCTTAAGAGGTATTAAAAGGCAATTAGAACCTGTAGAGTGAGTAAATAGTATGGTTACTTTTGAGAAGAAAGATGAGGTTTGCAGTTGTATTAATTCCCGTTATCCGAGTAAAGTTATTCAGAGAGTAATACCAATTGGTTATAAAAACATGCTTTTGAGCATACTAGATATTGTTTTTTATTTCCAGATGCAAGCCATGATTTCTTGCAGATCAGGCTTTGTAAACAAAGTTCCAAATTATAAATCAGTATGCTATTAGGAAGGTACAGGTTCCTATGTTCCTTAGACTTCTGTTTGTGATTTTATCAGCACTGGCAATGGTCCATAGAGATTTTGTCTAAGTGAATGTTTGAAATGTGTTGTAAATGTATAGTTTATTAATAGGGGGTTATACACCAGACCAGCATTACAAGAAACTGATTAAAACAGTCTTTCAGAGTCCAAAGGCCTCCCCTAGGCTTGAAGGTATCTGATTCAGTTAGGTATCTTAGCAGCCCCAGTATCCAGTATATGATTCTACCAAAGCTTCTGCAGTGAGCTCTCCATAGGCTATCATGCTGTTAATTGAGTTGCTTTCTTCAAAGTCAAAACACCCTCTTTTATTGGACTAGAAGACCCTTCATGCATCTCTTTCTGATGCCTGGGTTATTTTTAGCTAGGGTGAGGGTGATGTCCCATTATTATTATTCTGCAAAGATGTTAGTTCTCGGGGCAAGTTTGCAGGTGCATGCCCATGACCTGAGTCTTCCAAGGCAATCCCCAACTCCAAACCTAGGGTATCTCAAGCCAAGAAAAAGTGGACGTCCATCAGGTTGTCACAGCTTGTGTGGATGGGCCTTCCATCCGTCCACATCTTTGGCTTTCTCAAAAGAATTCTTTAGATTGACTAAAGATTTTCTGGAATTTGAGAACCAGTCATCTAGCCTATGAAGAACAATCAATGTCAAGGGTTCCTTTTCCTTAAAAGAGCGATTCATCCCACCAGTGACTCATGGGTGAATGAATTGGTTTGTGTCAACCAAATGTCCCCTCCTGATGCGAGTCTGACACTGAGGATACATTATCTAATACTTCTACCTCCTGGGAATATCTTATTTGGAGATACCATTCATCAGATGAGGAAGACTATGAAATGTGATGCTAAGGACTTCTCCCAGGCCCAAAGAAAGTATAGAAGTCTTTTGGGCCTGCCTCAGCCCAAGCCACTAGCATTTCTTTCAGTAAAAGAAGCCCTGAGGAATGTTTTGTTACTTCATCATGGAAGCCAGATTGCTAACTCCGTGCAGTTAGTAAATTTGAGTGTTTTATATGGTTGGTGACTGCCGTAGATACCTTTATAGAAACCTTTTGGCAGAATTAGTTGTATTATCCATGGATTCCAGTAAGGGAGTTACTGTGGCTTCTTCCAGGAAGTCACTTCCCAATGACAGGGAGAACAGGATTCTTCACAGATCTGGGAAGGAATCCTCTGCCTCTGCCACCCTGGTCGTCAGGGCTTTTAATTGTCGAGCTCTTATGCTGACATACCAGCAATATATTTTAAACTACGTTCTGGGGAAGGGAAGGGATAGAAGACAGAAAAAATTAATTATGGAGCCTCAGTACCAAGGTTGCCAAGAAATTCATTAAATGCGACAGTGATGCAGTTGATGGATGATGCAGGGCAGCAGCCACAGAGTCTGTATTAGAGACATGCTTAGCAGACCAGATCATGTAACAGCAAAACTGCTTGATACCCTGTTTGTCTTTGCACCACCAGCCCCCCCCCCCCCGCCAGAAAAAGTATTTAACAGTGGAGGAGAAGGGAAAGACAAGGCATTTGGTTAAACAGCTTCTTTAGTCAGTGCATTTAATATAATACAGCACTTATTCATGTAACTGTAGCCAGTTTATCTTGTAGATAAAAGTTTTTTTTTTTATGGAAAGTATGCAGATTTTTTTTTCCACATGTAGGGGGGGGATAGAGCTTAAGGAAAGAACAAATAGTAATTAGTGTAAGTTGGAATGCAGACTGTAACGTGCTTTAGCATAGATTTTAGTAGATTGGGCAATTCCTATGGGTGCAGTTATTAATTTGTGGCTTTTGCTTCTATCTGCAGGGTAAAGCTTTTTTGAAAATGTTCATAGTTATGAGTGCTTGTTCTATTTATTTATGATCATCGTGTTACACTGCTGCAGTCATTACACTTGGGTTATCCTGCCGTCAGGCGGTCCCACAGTCGGCCAGAGTTCCAAAGTCTTGGTCCGGCGTCGGTTGCTGTCACTTCTTCCCTGACGTCAGTGCGCCAGGGGTATATAAGATGCATCTGACGCCATTTTCTTCAATCTTTCTTGCCGCGCGGTGCCCGAAGCAGAAGCAGTTCACTAAAGCTAAGTACCCCATTGGGGAAACTTTTTTCTTGCCTCAGACCGATGTTAGAGAAAGTTAATAATTGTATTTCTTGTGGGAAGCAAATACCTCATAAGGACTTCCACTCTTACTGTATTCCATGCCTAGGCCCTGATCACGACGTCACTAGTCGGTTTTGTGCTAGATTTAACAAACGCACTATAAAAAGACATTTTGATTTTGCTTTGCACTACTTTGGCCGAAGGTTCAATTATACTATGCCGTCGGATCAACCGACAACCTCAATACCGAAAAAACGCAAAGACAAGGATAAAGACAGGCATCCGAGGTCCAAAACCGATGAAACCTCTTCTAGGCCAGTCGCTGGTTCTCAGTGAGGCGCTTTCGCAGCCCCTGACACCCGCTACCTCAGAGCCACAGGCCGCTTCCGACTCCCACGTGGAGGCAACTCAAGGTATTGGGCCTACGGAAACTAATCCCTCAGATGGGTCCAGAGCCGCTGAGTAGGCATCGACTTCTGAGGGTGTTTTCAGACCTTCACAACTTACCATTAAAACAACAGCCAAGTCAAAAGTACCATTAAAGACAAAGAAACAAGTACAGCATTCTCCTGGACAGTCCTCCATGCCTAAGAAACAGATGCTAAAAATGGCCGAAGACCTCATTACTCTAATCAGGAGTTCCAATCCCCCTCCTGAGAAAAGGCCTAGGTAGGATACAGACTATGATTCCTCTGATCAGGTTTCCATTTCCTCTGATTCCTCTTCAGACCAGGGATACTCTCTACCCCCCTATGAGGACTCTGATGCTGAAGAATCTATCCCTTCAGCCTCTCCTCCTGAGGATTATTCTTTTGGGGAAAACTTTACATACCATGAGGGAGCATTTCCATTGGGAAAGTCAGGATTACTCTGAATCCAAGAAAAGGCTCAGGGATTTCCTTTTATTGCCTCAGCACAGGCCCCTGGCTATTCCGCCTGTGCTAGATATTGTGGATGATGTGTTCCCTGAATCCAGCTTATCTCCTGATTCTTTGCCCCCTGCTCCAGCCAAGCCAGATAGGTATTATGGAGTCCCTGACTCTCACAAGTTTCTTTACAAAAACCCTTCTGCTGATCCAGAAACTATTTCCCAGGGTCCAAAAGGGGTTAAGGTTTCCAATGCAAAAAATCCAGTACCCTCTGACAGAGATTCCAGAGCTTTGGGTAGATGGGAGAAGAAAGTATACACTTCTGCAACATTAGCAGTAAGAGCTTTAAATTGCCAGTTTCACATGCTTAAGTACCAGCAATATTTAATGGCTCAGTTAAAACAGAAAATGCTTGCAAGCTCAGAAGCTCCTGATTGTAAAGAAATGCAGGATTTATTTATTGCATGCAGTTGAACAGGTGGGAAAACATACTCTGCAATGTGGTTTTGATTCTTTAGAGGCCTCTTGTAGAGCCGCAGTTACAGGTTCTGTGATTCAAAGACATGCTTGGTTAAAAGAACAGAGTTTACCTGATCATGTTAAGGCAAAATTATTGGATGCTCCTTTACAGCATGATACCTTGTTTGGTGTTAAGGCAGAAGGGGTGTTAAAGAAAATGGAGGATAAAGCTAAATCTATGCAAACAGTCAAGGATTTCTTACAGGTACAGCCACCTCGATTTAGCAGAAATTGGCCAACAAAGAATTGGTCCTTTCCAGTGTCAGACAGGCCACAGAGAGGCAGATACAGACGCCCAAGAGGCAGATCTCAACCCCAAGGCTCAAACAGACAACAACAGTGGGGCACCTCAACCCCAAAAGGAGGTGAGGACAAGTCTCAACCTTAAAGGAAACGGTCACAATGACTTTCCCCTTCATACGCCAAGCACTTCCCTTTTGGAAGCCCCCTTAGGGGGAAAACTAGCACTTTTTCCTCAAAACTGGCAAACAATCACCAAAGACAAATGGGTTCTGAATATTGTGTCTCAAGGTTACAGGTTCCACTTTCATACTTTACCAAGGCTAAAAGGAATGCCAGACCTGCCACAAAAATCAATGGGCAGAGGCACAAAAACAAATTTCAGCCCTCATGGACCTGAGAGCTATTCAAAAAGTACAACAGGAACAAGGACAAGGATTCTACTCAAGACTCTTCCTGGTCCCCAGAAAGGACCATGCCTGGAGGCCCATACTAGACCTTTCAATTCTGAATACTTACCTGGATATTCCGAAATTCAAAATGTTGACATTACAGCAGCTTCTACCCATGCTGGGCAAGAAGGCTTGGTTTGTTACTCTGGACCTCAAAGAGGCATACCTGCATGTCCCTATCAGACAAAATTGCAGAAGATACCTCAGATTCAAAGCTGGTACAATGCACTACCAATTCTCTGCACTGCCCTTTGGCTTATCTACTGCGCCCATGGTCTTCACAAAGTGCCTGGCACAAGTAATTGCATTTTGCAGACAAAAAGGAATTCAAATACATCCATACCTGGACGACTGCCTCATTCAAGCAGAGACAAAGGACATTCTTCTACAGCATCTGGTGTTTGTAAAAAGGTTGCTAATTTCTCTTGGATACACAGTAAATGAAAAGAAGTCAAAACTAGTGCCCTCACAACAGATTATATTCCTGGGTGCCAGCTTAAATACAACGGCCTAGATGGCTTACGTCACGCCAGACAAACAAGTTCAACTAACAATATTTTCAATTACTGGCAAAAAAAGTCCCATCTCCCTGCAAGAAAAATTCTGCAGGCCCTGGGATTCATGGCATCCTGCATACTACTAATACCATATGCCAGACTGCATATGAAGAAATTACAATGGTACCTAAAAAGTGTTTGGACTCAACACACTCACAGTTTAGAAGCAGTAATACCAATGATTCCCTGCCTACAACAGGAGTTTCGATGGTGGGCACAGGCATGTCACCTAAACAAGGGTCAGCCTTTTACCCTACCCACAGCCAGGCAAACTCTAACAACAGATGCTTCGGATTATGCCTGGGGAGCACACATGGCAGGAAAATGCATTCAGGGCAAGTGGACCACAGACCAGATGCATCTTCACATCAGTCAAAAAGAGATGTTGGCTGTTCAAAATGCCCTAACATCTTTCAAGGACCTTCTGCATCCAGGACAATTATTGCTAAAGATAGACAACACCACAGTAATGTGGTACATAAACAAGCAAGGGGGCACTCATTCTTATCCCCTATGCAGGAAAGCCATGACCTTGTGGAACGCAGCTCTAATGTATCAAGTTCACCTGCAAGCACAATTCCTGCCAGGAAAGAAAAATACTCTGGCAGACGATCTAAGCAGAAATATCATGGACCCTCATTAATGGAAATTGAATCCACAAATCTTCAGCATGGTAACGCAAAAATGGGGATGCCTAGACATAGATCTTTTTGCCTCCTCACTGAATTGCCAACTACAAAAATTCTGCACAAGGACTTATCACAAGCAAGCATGGAAAGTGGATGCTCTTTTGTTCAGCTGGAAAAACCTAAAAGTTTATGCCTTCCCTGCCACTGCTTCTCCTTTCAAAGGTACTCCTAAAAGCCAGACAAGAAAAACCACAGATGATCCGGATTGCTCCAGACTGGTCACGCCAGCACTGGTACCCTATCTTAAGGAACTTAGCTCGAGGCCCACCATGGATTTTACCTCAAATTCCACACCTTCTAACTCAAGAAAACAATCAGATCCTGCACGGTCAGCTCAAAACCCTAAACCTGGCTGCATGACAGATTCATTAGTCAAACAGGAAACACCTGTCTCTAAAGCTGTTATGGATGTCATTTTGGAGGCCTAGAACCAGGAAAACGTACTCAGGAAAAATGGAAGAAATTCTGCGCCTGGAACCAGGCTCAAAGCCTTGACCCTCTTGTTCCAAACATTCCTCAAATTTTACAATACTTAACTGAGATGCTGGACAGAGGCCTATCCTTCTCATCAATTAAGATCCATGCCTCTGCCATTTCAGCACATTACAACACGGATCCTCCTTTATTCTCTCATCCCTTGCTAAAGCAGTACCTCAGAGGGGCTAAAAACATAAGACCGCCCTGGAGAGCGCTAACACCAACTTGGGACCTCCATTTCGTTTTGGAAAAACTGACCCTACCACCTTTTGAGCCAGCTAATACAGCCGATCTAAAATTTTTATCATGGAAAACAGCTCTGCTCCTGGCAGTAACTTCAGCACGAGGAGTCTCAGAGCTACAGGCATTAATGGCAGTGGAACCTTTTATAATTTTTCATCAGGACAGGGTTTCTTTAAGGACAAACCGTACCTTTATGCCAAAGGTGGTATCTAGTGTGGCTGTTAACCAAACCACCCATTTGCCAACTTTTTATCCAAATCCCCAGAATAAAGGGGAGAAACTTCTGCATTCTTTGGACATACACAGGCAGCTACGCTTCTACTTGGACAAAACAAAAGCTTTCAGGAAAACTGAGCAACTGTTTGTAGCATATGCTGCAGGATCACAGGGCAAGGCTATCTCAAAGCAGACTATATCCAAATGGATAGGACACTATTCGTTACTGCTACACCCAGCATGGAAAATCCGCACCAAATAACATTAAGCCACATTCCACCAGGGCAACAGCCACTTCAACAGCCTTTCTCAGAGGAATACCTACCAAGGAAATTTTGGAGGCTGCAACTTGGAGTTCAGTGCACACCTTTACCAAGCATTACCACCTGCCTCTTTACTCTAAATCCAGAGCAGGATTTGCCACTGCAGTTCTGCAGGGCCTCATAGCCAATCCTCTTTATAGACCAGCCACCCAACCTTAACTTTGGGATTCTACCTAAGTGTAATGACTGCAGCAGTGTAACACGATGAACATAGTACAGTTTTGTACCTACCATAAATGTAGATGTTAGTGTTCACACTGCTGCAGTCCAGGTTACCCTCCCTCCATCCCTGCTGGACTTCTCTATACCTTTCTATCCTATCCAACCTTTGTGGTGTATTTGCTTGTAACTGAAGGTATTGTCTTTATTTTATATATATATTTTTTATTAGCAATATGTATTGCCTAACTACTTGGGGGCACCTGACATCTGGGGGAAGAAAAACTGAAGAAAATGGCGTCGGATGCACCTTCTATACCCCTGGCGCACTGACGTCAGGGAAGAAGCGACAGCAACCGACGCCGGACCAAGACTTTGGAACTCTGGACGACTGTGGGACCGCCTGATGGCAGGATAATCCAAGTGTAATGACTGCAGCAGTGTGAACATTCAAACATGTATATTTATGGTAGGTACAAAACTGTACTTTTGTTTTCTGTATTTCCATTGAGCTAAAAAGTCTTGAAAATGTGACAAGTTCAAATGGAGATTGAGAAACTAGTACATAAATATTGTCTGCATGTAAGGTAAAAGTTGGAAATATGCATTCAAAATCATTATTGTATATAATAGTTGGGGATAACAGCTTTCTGTCATTACGGCTAGTCTTTGCATATTGTCATGGAATGTAAAGGTATAGTTTAAAAAAAAAAAAAAAAAAAAAAAAAAGCAAATAATGTTGAATTATATTAAGAGGTGTAGAATGCAAATATCAATATTGCAGGAGACACATTTAGCTAGAAATGAGCATGTGAATTTTACAAAAAGTATTTCAGGGTGCATTCCAACTTGCACTTCCCTGCAGCGAAAACGTGCTGGGCCCATAACCCAGAGGTCGATGGATCCCCCATTCTGGAATTATAGCTAAACTCGCTAAACTAGGTATAAATCCCTATGTCACAAGAGGGATTGCCAACTGGCTCACTGACAGAACCCACACCGTAAAAGTTGCAGACTCCAAATCTGACCTCAAAGCAGTGACAAGTGGAGTACCACAGGGTTCCATCCTGGAACCACTCCTGTTTGGTATTTACTTCTCTGAAGGACAGGCTAACACAGAAGGCCTCTGGCTAACGAAGTTCGCAGATGACTGCAAACTAGGAGCCATAGTCAAGTCCCCAAATGATGTGGACATCCTACAGAAGGGCCTCGCTGAGACAGATGCCTGGTGTCAGAGCCATGGCCTCAAGCTCAATGCCAAAAAGTGCAGTGTCATCCCCTTTGGTAAAAACTCTGTACCCATGAACTACCACATGGCAGCAATCTACTTAACACTGAATGTGCGATAAGAGACCTTGGGACCCTGGTGGACAATAGTCTCTCCTTTGATAGTCACATCGCCACAGTAATCAGGAAGTCCTTCTACGTGGTACACCTCATCATAAAAGGGTTGTCATCCAGGAAAAAAAAAAGAGGTCATTGTTCCCCTCTACTCGACACTCATTAGAGCCATTATAGAGTACAATGGCCCTTTTGGAATGTACCTCACAAAGACATCTGCAGCAGCTGGAAAAGCCACAGAAGTACCTCACAAAGAGGATTACTGGCCTCAAAACAAATGCCCTACATTGACCGCATCAAAAAACTCCAGCTTTACTCCGTAGCATATCGCCTACTCCGAGGTGATCTCTGCCTAACATATAAAGCTATGTCAAACCCAGAGCTGTTGGACATGCTACACCTAAAGAAATCCCAATCCCTCCGAGCTACACGCTCTAGGGACCTAACCCTTGTCACCACAATAAACAGGACATGCTGGAGGGATAGATTCCTGTCCCAGAGACTTCCCATACTCTGGAACAGGCTACCCATCTATGTCAAGCAAAGTTCTTCATTAGCACTGTTCAAGAAAAATTTTGATGAGTGGATAGGAAATACACTTTGGGGATCACTTCTGTGTCTCTGCTCGACAGTGGCACAGGAAAATAACTTTCTTGGGTGGCGTAAGCCAGGGAACCTTGTTGGCTAGGCTTACGTAGGCCCTTGGGCCGATAACCTAGTACCTACATATGAACCTATATTCAGCAGAATATCAGGAATGAAGGAAAATGTGAATAATGATTGCTAGAGGGCCTCCATTGGTGATAATTGTCTGTTTCCCTTCTTATGGTACATTTGTGGTATTAAGGGGATATTGGCAATTGATAAGAATTTTATTCCCCAAGGTAAGGTACAAGAACTAGGCTAGACTGCATAGAAAATCATATCTCACAGGAGCATGTGTATTTGATTGAAAGCTTTGACACATATCCAATAACTAATTCAGATCATGCACTAATAACAATTAAGATAAAGATGCAGAATAAAAATGAGATACTGGTGCTTTCCCACTTGCCCGTTAAAGAAGGATGAATTTAGCAATTGGGTGGGAGAAATTATTCAAGAGTTATTAGGGAGGATATAAATTATTCAGAATGGATAGCTAGTGAGTGAGATAAAATGAAAATGGAGAATAAAACATGGTTGAAGTAAGACAGAAAGATATGAGGGGAAAGTAATTTTATTTAGAAGGGTTGAAAGGAGTTAAAATTGCAGAATAAGGAGAATCTCACAAAACAAGAGGAGATGAACGAGGAACTGCAAACACCCACTCTGTAAACTCTTAGAATCTATAAATGTAACTATTGTTTGTGTAAACAGAAATGTAACTACTGTGTGTTTAACTGGAACTTAGTATAATGCAATGTAAGCAAATGGAGCTTTTCTCCCCGGGCCGCCCCTGAAAGTGGGTATTACCCAATCAAACTTTCCCAGTAAACAAAGAAAGTACTAAAAGGAAAGTAAGAATATTTGGATAAAATGCATGGGTTTAGAAAACCTGCTCTGAAGCAACCATTTTTTGATAACACCAGAGCATAAAAAATTACCACAATGATTTAAACAACATAAAATATAAATGGTTGTTGCTAAACTTAGGTCCAGCAGCACTATTGGCAATATTTTGGAAATTTTATGATTATCTATATGAAGTAGAAGATTGTAGAAACCAAGAAAAAGGTACAAATTGAGTTGTCTGTGGAAGACTTAATATACAAAGGTTAGAGTAAGATGATGCTCAACAATTAATAGCTAAGATAAGAAGATGAGGTAAAAACAGTAAGGTACAATCAATCAATCAATCAGTTAACAGGATCTCTCCAGGAATGGGTGGCATCCCCATGGACGTTGGGAGGGGGGAAATTGATAAAGATCTGAAAGACTTTAACAATATTTTAAAAGGGGGTGGAGTACAAGCATTGGTGGTAGCTGTATTACCCAAAGAGGGCAAAGATCCTTGAGACCCAGCTTCATATAACCCATTTCAATTTTAAACCGTAATTGAAAATTGTCAGTAATGGCTAAGAGAATGGCAGAAATGTTGCCAAAATTGTTATAGGTCAGTGTTGTTTGGGAAACAGAGTAGAAGAAAACACCATCATCGTTGGTGGGTCTTGATGCAGAGTAGGCATTTGATACAGTCAGGTGGGATTTTGCGTAGAGCAATGGTAGCATTGGCATTCCCTGGTAGAATAATAGGGTTAATTAAGGGGCTTTATTAAGGGGGGGGGTTCTGTCTGACAAGTTGTGGTTGAATAGAACAACAAGACAAGGTATTCTGTTTTCTTTTATTTGCTTTGTATTTAAAGCCGTTAAGAAAGAAAATAAGGAACCCTCAAATTAAAGAATTTAACACTTCTAGTAGTTAAGGTTTATTTGCAGATGGTACTATTTTTTGTTTGATAAATGTAGAAAAGAATATTCAGCTACTGTGGAATATTTTGAGACTATTTCAAGTCTTTTCACGATATAAAGTAAAATTAAGGCTATAGCAGTAAACCATGTACTCACACCTGAATTAGTTCAGCGATGCCCATATTAATGAGGACATGATAAGATGAAGTATTTAGCTGTATTTAATAAAAGAGGTTCTTTTATGGCAGCATATAGGATACATGGAAAGAGATTAAACAAAAGAATAAAAAACTGAGAAACTGGAATCTCGATTGTGGATGTGGATAGTAAAATACAAGCAGTTAAAATATTTATAGTTCTTTAGTTTTATATTCAGATTAGGCATTATATTTTAATCAACCAGACAAGAAGTTGTGGACCATAATAAAGAGCTGTATGAATTTGTTTGAGAGGAGGAGAAGGCAAAAGTTAAGTGGAATAAGTTGATTCTCCCCATAAAATTAGGTTGTTTAGGATTACCTGATTTGAAGGGATATTTTAGAGCTACACAATGAAGGCTCATATATGCAACAAAAGCAGAAGGTTATAAGTCAGAGTGGAAAAGGAATATAATGGTGAAACAGTGGAGTTTAGGAAGTAAGGAGAGAATAGGATTTTGGGTACTGGTCCTTAAGGAGAGTAACAGCCATACAGAATATATTTATCAAGTAGTAGAAAGTATTCTAAGAACTAATCCAAAACGAGAAAAGACATTTTACCAATAAGGATGACTGCAAATAGGGAGGAACAGAAAGTAGGCAAGATGAGGCTTGAATTTACTAGAGAAAATTAGCAAAGGAACCAAATAACTAGTGTGGGAAAGGTAATAGCGTTTGATGTGGCGAAGCAGAAGTCTGGACCGCAGGTTAGAGACTACATTCTCTTGATAAGAGTATAAGCAGAGAGAAAGGGTCAGAAGATTGTTAAATGGAAGACCTGCTCTGGTAGTGTTTTTAGTTGTCTCTAAACAGAAGTTGCTGTTAAAAATGGATGATTAATAGGGCATATAAAATATTGCACAGTAACTATAAGAATCAGTCAGAGGAAGTTAGAAAAGAGTGGAAGAAGGAAATGGAAAAGCAATAGCCAAAGGAAAAGAGAGAGGGCTTCTTTATGGTTACTAAGTATGCAACATGGTCCAGAAGGTTTAGGATTTTTGCTTGCATTAAGGTTTTATTCCCCAAGCAGACTTCAGAGTACTTTTCCTCCGGCAGATAGCAAATGCTGTAAGTGTGATGGGAAGAATAGAGGCAATTGAGAACATGTTTTTTGGGAATGTTATGAGTTGGCAGATTTAAAAAATTTCGTACGGAATACTTTGTCAGAAATGTTGGAGGAGCACAGGCTTTAGTATGTTTTTTATGCTATTGGCTTAAAAAAAGCAATTACTAGAAAATGGAAATCAAGATCTAAAACAACTGTAACTGAAATACTAAATATTGTGAAAGACATGAAAGAATTGGAAGTGGGAATTAAAAAAAAAAAAAAAAGGAAGGAACACATTCCTTAGAAATAAGTGGAATTTGTAGGAGCAGTACATGATGAATAATGCTCAGGGGGAAGAGGAGTGAATTGTAATGGATTTGCAGTAAGTGAGCCATTTATGTAACGGGAGTGAATGTCATTTTCATGCAGTACACATTAAAAAAATGGAAATGTTATGAAAACAACAGTATTTGCAATCCTTAGTACCTAGATGTATTAGAAATGATCATACAATAATCTGGCCAACCAACCCAAAACTTGAAAGAGGAAAGCAACCCATGGGTAAGAAAGACCAGTACAAGAAAATATGTCAAGCAGACCATAAAGGAAAGCCTGGAGCCTTGCATCCAGAATAACAAGAAGGATCAGCTGTTACTCAGCTAAGTTTATTCCTCCCATTTTCCGCACCCAATCCATGACTCCCTCCAAAACGTCCTCAGAATGATAAAATAGTAGATTAGGTTTTTTCATGAAACTGTAGTGTGACTATCATTCAGAATAAGTGGGTGCTTAGATTCTGATCCAGGAATGCAGACTACCCTTTCTAATAGAACCAAAACTAGGTATCCCTCCAGTCCCAAGAGACTGTCTTAAACTGCCTTCCCTAACAAGAGCTGTTATTACAGAGAGCAACAGAGAAGTTTCCAGTAGAAGAAAGCACAGGCTTCTACTCCAGACTATTCCTGGTTCCAAGGAAAGCAGTGGTTCCTGGAGTGAGCCCTAATATACCCATGTACAATCTAGTCAATAGCATGAGTAATAGAAACTGATGCAGTTAGTCTTTTGGACATGGTCGGTTTGCAAACTGACCTCTTTTTCATGCTGTTAGTAACTGAAAATATGGCAACCAGATCATAAAGGAAGCTTCATTCTCGCATTCCAGAAACTGGTAAGGGACAGCTGTTAGTCAGCCATGCTCATCCCTGCCTAATCTGTAATTCCCTCCAAAAATACTACTACTTCAAAAAAATCTCTTCGTACAAGCTTACATGGTTATCATGGACCTAAGGGATGGTTACTTTCACAAACACATAGCCAGGGTGGACAGGTGTTTCCACATATTCAAAGCTGGTGGGGGGTCCATTACAGTTTTCCTGCTTGCCCTTTGTTTTGTCTGCTGCACCCTGAGTATTTACAGAGTTGACTGGCTTCACTAATTGCCTGCTGCAGGACAAAGGACATTCACATCTACACCCTAAAGGATCCTACATTTGAGACCCCTTAAGAGGGAGATTACTCCAGCATGGAACCTCAGTTTTTTTAAGATAACTTCTTTGCCCCCCCCTCCACCCTCTTTCAGCCAACTGTTCCCTTCAAATTCCTGTCCTGAAAGACTGCCTTGCCTGTGGCAGTTACTTCTGCTAGAGTTGCTGGCTGTCATGTGCATGGAACCCTTTCTTTTTTCACATGGAAGTGTCATCCTATGTATTAATCCAGCTTTCATGCCCAGTGTGGTAACATAACTATCATTGAACCAGGCTTTCCATCTCTCCGTATTTACCATCGCCACAGAACAAAGGGAAAAGGATACTACATCCTTGGATGTGCAAAGAGAACTGAGAGTCTACATGGACCAAACAAAGCAAATTGGAAAGTGTGGTTAGTTCATTTCAGTTGCTAAGGACATGAAGAGGAGGTAATTTTGTAAATTGACCATGTCCAAAAAGGCTACCTGTCTGCATCAGCTTCTGTTACGGGAAGTCTGTACCTTGGTATCTTAGGGCTCACCCTAACAAGCCCTGCTTTCCTTAGAGGGATCAATACACACCATCCTGGAAGCAGCTACTTGGTCATCTCTCCATTCTTTTTAAAGCATTACAATATGGGTTCTGTATTCCGGGCCAGGGATTGGTTTGCCACAGCCACATGCTCCAAAGAGTGGGTCACTCATTGGTCTATAAGTTTTGGGAGTCTTAAAAGTTATTACTGCTACATGGAATTATCCAGTGAACATAGTTCAGTTGTATTAAGAACTTAACGTAATTATAGCTGTTTGAGTGTAATCAGTATTGCGGTACCAGTTTCCTTCTTTCATCTGTGACTTATCAAATCCTGTGTGTATTCAGTATTGCAGTACCAGTTCCCTTCTTCCTTCTGTGACTTCTCAAATCCTGTGGGCATTCCTGGACAGTAGGTATCCTTTCTGCTTCCTCTCCTCTATTCTCGTGGACAGGTGCCATCCCTCCTCTGGGATGACTTTGAATCTGGTCAAGCAGATTGGGTCTTCTGGGTGGACTGTTTTCCCTAGGGATGTTTCACCCAGCCACCATAAGTCAGTTTGCTGTGGCAGAAAGAACTAAAGAGCTGGCTGGCTGGCATCTATCTTGTTACTACTGCCATCCTGATGTCTGGGTAGGAGGGTGTTTGTCTGGCCAGGAGGACAATATGTGAAAAGCTTTGGTAGTTGGGCCTTCCATGGCAGGAAGTCCCCAAGACTCAACAGTGAGTATATTTGTACAATTATGTAAAGTTCCTAACACAACTGTAGTTTTCTGAGACTAAATTACAAGATCAAGATTTTTTCACATTGCCCTATCCCAAGGTTGTTAAACTATCTTCACAACTTATTTGATTTCAGCTTAGTGTATTCATCCACGAAAGTTCATGTTTCAGAAATATCTGCTTTCTTACCAGCCTTTCCTCAGACTGCATCACATCCATCTGGTAAAGCCTTTTTAAAAGACCTGTGGCCATCAAAATATTATATTCCTCATGGAAAGTTTGATTTTCCCCTAAAGTAACTGTTTCTTCTCCCTTTTGAGCCAGCAGAGACAGTGGAGCTAAAATGATTTGCCTGGAATGCACTTTTCTTGCTGTTAAATTTGTTAGAAGGATCTCTGTATTACTTGGCTTCATATGTTAATCTCCTTTTTAGTAATGAAAGCTTAATATTTTTATGCCTGATATGCTAGCAGCTGAATCTGTTAAGTCTGTGTTTTCAGCAGCTTCCTTTTTATGTGAATTATCAAAACGGTTGAGAATGTTACATCAAACAGATGTGCATAGAAAGAACCAAAGAAAGCAGGGAGAGTGATTACTGTCTCATTCAAGAAAGGGAAAGGTCTACCTGACAGTATGCAGAGCCTTATTAAAATAGTTAGCTCATTGCATTTCCTTTCATTATAGCAATTTATAATCAATCTCTACAGCCACAGTAAAAATATATTCCAACAAGGACAGCATGGTATACTTCATGAATGTTTCTGCGCAACACATTTAGAATTTACCACATAGTGTACAGTACACACCTTCACCAAACACTATAATTTAAATAGTTTTTAGATGCAGGACAAGATTTAGCACAGGACTTCTTGTAAGTTAAGTTCCTCTGTTTCGAGTATAATGGTATAATTTGAGAATGTACCTACATGTGATTATTTACTGGTACAGTGACCCTTTACACAGAACACTGCATTGCTGTGTTTAAAGTACTTATGAATACAATAGATCTTTGAGTGGCCTTGAAAGTTACCTCCATCCCCTTGAGCAATGTGTTAGAAATGTTATTGGGTGTATTTCACAGGAACTTTACTCATTCTTATTGGAGCATTAGCTTAACCACAATCGGAATTCTGTATGGGGTTTGAAGGGGTTCAAAGTGTCTCCAAGCAACATTGGTTATGTGTTAGAGCCTGATGCACTTGTGAAGGTTCAGTGAAATGGTGGCATGAGACCATGTAAGGCCTTCTTAGGGAATACAACACAGCTAGAGAAACTAACTGAGGTGAAGACATGGGTAAGGTGGTAATAACCCATATGCTATGATTTAGTTACACTGACCACCCCCTGAAGCAGTACTGTTTCGCTAGCTGTGCATATACACACAGCTGTTCTTTCTGTGGTCCTTTTTTAGACCATTTTAGGTGTACAGTGATTTTACAGGTGCTTTATTGTTGCTATTATGGGTGTGTGCTGATTATTTTTACATAATTACCTCATTAAACTGTATTCATGTTAAATTGAAAGCCGTCTGAAATGTTAATTTGTAAAAAGTAAAAACGTGTAAAATGTCAATATGTAAGTCATGTATTAACAAATCTGTTGAGCAGGTTTGCTGTTCATATATTGTTTATTGCACTTTAGTGTTTCAGTGGAAGCTTCTTTATAAAAAAAATAAAGAAACTTTAGCTTTAATCAGTGTTCATTTTTGTAATAGAATGCATTAACCACATCGATACATATTGGTTTGCTGGCATCTCACAGTTTATACATCTGTAATTATTTTGACCCAGGACCAACTATTTATCTACTTCACAGCTGCTAGGATGCCCTAACTACATGCATTTTTTAAAGAGTGGCCATTTCTCATCTTCAGGTGGTACCTTCATTAAAGGAAGATTTTTTTCTGACATTTTGCTTAAAAAATTAAGGAGCTGTTTCCTGTGGTCGAGTGGTACAAAGTTTGATTCCTCCTCAGCTTCCATTATCTAACTGTGTGACTCTGAGCACTTAACCAGACACTGCTGTCAGGCTGAGTGTAAAAAAAAAGTCCATGAAGATCAGTGCTGTACCCCTAGAAAACAAATGCAAATAAAGTAATGATGGTCAGCTATTAAAAAATGCTAATGCTGCACTTGCTTCAGTTCGTAAAAAGATGGTGAAACCACCTTCTCTTTAGAAAGTGCTTCTGAAGTATGCAAATTGGTTGAGTTTTGCAATATTCTACATAAACATTCAGTTGAGTTTCAGTACCCAGTGGAGGAGCATACTCTTACCTAACTAATGAAGCTAACTTTTGGTGATGCTGCTGCAGTTCTGTCATTCATAGTTTCCTCCTTATCACATTGATCAAGCCAGAAAGTACATTCAGTTTCTATGAAACAATCTGTTTAATACTGGCATAGCTGAGCTGCATTAATGTGAAGCCATTCATGGTAGAGAGTCAGTGTAGCCGTCATAGTGGTTAACAGCTGCTATAAAGCGGAGTAGCTATCAAGTTAAGAGTCCCAGATAGGGTCAGTATGGATGCTTCCTTCCCTCAGGGATAGATAGGCATATACCCATCCTTTTTACCTAATATGTGAAACACTTGAGACTGAAATCAAAGCCTGGTAGTGTGTGTGTCATAATCTGGGCTTTATCCTTTTTATGCCACTAAACTGGTCCTTTGAGTCATCCTGTTAACATCTGGGAGTACTCCAGATGGGGACTTTTTTCCTGTAACTAGTACCCAGGCCCCTACAGGTAACAAGCTTCAATCAGGGTGGGTCTGTGTGTTTTTCCATACCAGGATCACATCATGTTTCTTTAGCATCAAACATATGCTTGCCTGGTAGCAGATGTGGGTGCACATAGTTACAGACTTCGTCCAAAGCCTGCACCAGCCCCAGGGTGTCTCTCTGCCACTTCCTGCTGTCTTTAACTAACATTTGATGTAGAATTAGTTAGAATGCAGGAGGCCATGAATCCCAAGGCTTGCAGTATTTGCCTTGCAGATAGCAGGGTTTTGTGGCCATTAGTTTGAAATACGTTGTCAAATGAATTTGTTTCGCTGGCATGAGGAAAGCCATCTGGGAAGTTGTGTTCAAGCTTGCTCCCAGGAATATAATTTGACAGGGAACCAGATGTGATTTCTTTTCGTTTATGGTGTACCCCAGACAAGTTAGTACCTTTTGTACAAATGCCAGATGATTCAAAAGTATGTCCTGGCTTTCTGCCTGAATTAGACAATCGTCCAGGTATGGATATATTTGAATATTTCTTTGCCTGCAAAATGCAATGACTGGAGCTAGGCACTTTGTGAATACCCTGGGCATAGTAGATAAGCCAAAGGGCAGTGCAAAGAAAGTACAGTTTTGTACCTACCATAAATGTAGATGTTCGAGTGCTAATACAGCTGCAGTAATCACAGATGGGTTCTCTGCCGTCAGGCGGGTCCTCGGTCGGCCGAATTCCAAAGTCTAGGTCCGGTGTCTGTTGCTGTCACCTTTTCTCCTGACGTCAGTGAGGCAGGGGTATATAAGACACAGCCGATGCCATTTTCTTCAGTCTTTCTTGCCCCAGATGTCAGGTGCCCCCAGAAGGAAGGCAATACATAAATTATACTTATATACATGCAATGTAGTATAATCAAAAAATCAGTAGTTGCAAGCAAATATACCATAGAAGGATAACCCAATCAGGTTGTATGAAGAGGGGTTAGGCCCTAGGCCTTTACCAAGAGGGGGGAGGGAAAACTGTACTGCAGCTGTATTAGCACTCGAACATCTACGTTTATGGTAGGTACAAAACTGTACTACGTTCATCGTGCATACAGCTGCAGTAATCACAGATGGGTAGAATCCCAAAGCTACGCACAGGGTGGTAGGCACTAGGTGGAACTGGGATGAGCCAGAATGCCCTGCAACACAGCACTGGCAAAGCCTGCTCTAGTTTTGGAGTATAAAGGCAGGTGGTAGTGTTTGGTGAAGGTATGCACAGAACTCCAAGTGGCTGCCTCCAAAATATCTTTGGTAGGAACTCCTCTGAGGAAGGCTGTAGAGGTAGCTGTGGCCCTGGTGGAGTGGGATCTGATGCCTGTAGGGACTGATTTTCCATGATAGGAGTAACAAAACCGTATGCAGTGGCCTATCCATTTAGAAATTGTCTGTTTGGTCACTGGCTGCCCTTGAGCTCCTACAGCATAGGACACAAAAAGTTGTTCTGATTTCCTGAAGGGCTTTGTTCTGTCCAAATAATAACGTAGCTGTCTATGGATGTCTAAGGAGTGTAGCAGCCTTTCCCCTTTGTTTTGAGGATTGGGGTAAAAGGTAGGTAAGTGTATGGCTTGATTTAAAGCTACCTTGGATACCAATTTAGGCATAAATGAAGGGTTGGTTCGAAGGGAAACCCTGTCCTGATGGAAGATGAGAAAGGGCTGCACAGCCATGAGGGCTTGTACTTCCGAAACCCTACGAGCTGAGGTAATGGCCAGAAGGAAAGCTGTTTTCCAGGACAAGTATTGCAATTCTGTTAAGGCAGCTGGTTCAAAGGGAGGCAATGTTATTTTTTCTAGAATGTAATTAAGATCCCAGGCTGGTATTGGTTGTTTCCTTGGTGGTCTTGTATTCTTAGCCCCTCTGAGGAACTGTCTTAAGAGTGGGTGAGAGAATAAGGGTGGATCCGTGTTGAATTCTGCAGAAATGGCTGAGGCATGGAATTTTATGGAGGAAAATGAAAGTCCACTGTTCAGCAGCTCAGCTAAATACTGTAATACCTGAGGCAAATTCAGTTTTCTAGGGTCCTGGCCTTTTTTCTCATTCCAAGAGCAAAACCGTTTCCTTTTTGTGGAGTAAGCCCTTCTAGTAGATGGCCTTCTGGCCTCCAAAAGGACATCCTGCACCTCTTTGGAGAGTAGGGTCTGTTGTGGTGTTAAGGAATTTTCCATGCAGCGAGATTGAGTGTTTTCAGCTGGCTGTGAAGAGTTTTGTAGCTGTGCTGAGTCAGCAGAAGAGGCATTAGAGGTAGGGACCAGGGAGGAGTATGTGTTAGGCTCCTCAGGAGTGGGTACCAGTGCTGTCTTGGCCAGTCTGGAGCAATCAGTATCATCTTCGGTCTGCCTGCTCTTGCTTTCAAGAGCACCTTGGGCAGAAGAGGTAGAGGTGGGAAAGCGTAAACTGTCCATGCTGTCCAACTGAATGAAAGGGCGTCCACTCTCCAGGCCTTTGGATGAAAGGTCCTTGAACAAAACTTTTCCAATTGATGATTCCTGTGGGAGGCAGAGAGATCTATGTCTGGCCTCCCCCACGCTTGGATTATCTTTGTAAACACTTGAGGATGCAACTTCCATTTGTATGGATCTGTCATATTTCTGCTTAGATTGTCTGCCAGCGTGTTTTCTGAACCTGGCAAGTACTGTGCTTGAAGTTCGATTTGCCATTCCAGAGCCAAGTTCCAAAGTGTCATGGCTAGTCTGCACAGGGGGTATGAATGTGTTCCTCCTTGTTTGTTTATGTACCACATTACTGTGGTGTTGTCTGTTCTTATCAATAATTGTCCTGGATGCAGGAGGTCCTTGAAAGCTGTAATTGCATTTATCACTGCTAGCATTTCTTTTTGATTGATATGAAGATGCTTTTCCTTTTGGGACCATTTGCCCTGAATGCTCCTGTCTGTCATGTGCGCCCCCCCCCCCCCCAGGCGTAATCTGAGGCGTCTGTTGTGATTACATGATTTGCTTAAGGCTTGCAGAATGGAAGACCTGTGTTTGTTTGACATGCTTGGGCCCACCATAGAAATTCCTTTTGCAAACATGGAATTATTGGTATTATTGTTTCCAAACTGTGGCTGTGTTGAGACCATAGGTTTTTTAGGTACCATTGAAGTTTCCTCATATGCAACTTTGCACATGGGATTAAAAGAATGCAAGATGCCATGAAGCCCAGAGCCTGCAGGATTTTCCTTGCAGTAGGCCTGGTACATTTTGCTAGTATTTTGAAGTACTGAGTTAGTTGCCCCTGTTTTTCTGGTGTAAGGTAGGCCATCTGGGTGTTTGTGTCCAAGTTGGCACCCAGGAAAGTTATTTTCTGAGATGGTGTTGGCCTGGAATTCTCTTTGTTGATTGTGTATCCCAGAGAATGCAGTAACCGTGTTACATAAGCCGATGTTCCAGAAGTATGTGCTTGCTGTCCGCTTGGATCAGGCAGTCGTCCAAATAAGGGTAAATTTGTATCCCTTGAAGTCTGCAGTAGGCAATTACTGATGCCAGGCATTTCGTGAATACTGTGGGTGCAGTAGATAAGCCAAAGGGCAATGCAGAGAATTGATAGTGGATTGAACCTGCAAGAACTCTGAGGCATCTTCTGCAGCTTTGTCTGATTGGGACATGCAGGTATGCCTCCTTGAGGTCCAATGTTACCAGCCAAAACTCCTTGCCCAGCATGGGAAGAAGCTGCTGTAATGTGAGCATCTTGAATTTTGGTACCAGTAAGAATGTGTTTAGGATGGATAAGTCCAAAATGAGGCTCCAGTCGGTTCCTTTCCTTGGTACCAGAAATAGTCTGGAATAAAAACCTTGACCTTGTTCGTGAGTAGGTACCTCTTGAATAGCTTTCATGTCTATGAGCTTGAAATTTGTAGTTGTGCCTCTGCCCTTTGATTGTGTGGCAGGTTTGGCATGCCTCTCATTTTTGGAAGAGTGTGGAAATGAAATCTGTAGCCTCTGTTTATAATGTCCAGGACCCATTTGTCTGTTGTGACAATATGCCAATTTCTTGTAAATAATGCCAGCTTTCCTCCCAAGGGTGCTGCCAGCTGAGACTTGCTTGACATGGAAAGGAGGGAGTCATTGGGTTTGTTTCCTGTATTGTTGTGCACTGTCTTCGCCACCTCTTGGTGCTTGAGTTTGCCATTGCCTGCCTCTATATGAGCCTTGTGATTGTCCTCTGCCCCTTGTGCGCCTGTATCTACCTCTTTGGGGCTTGTCCGTGGCTGGAAAGGACCAGTTTTTTTGAAGGCCAATTTCTGCTAAAACGTGGTGGTTGAACCTGTAGAAAAGCTTTGACAGTTTGCATAGATTTGGCTTTTTCTTCCATTTTCCGTAATATCTCCTCAGCATTAGTACCAAATAGCACATCCTTTTGTAAAGGAGCATCTAGAAGTTTAGCTTTCACATGATCAGGCAAGATTTGTTCCCTAAGCCAGGCATGTCTACGAATGACTGATCCTGTAACAGCAGCTCTACTTGAGGCCTCTAGGGCATCATATCCACATTGTAAGGTGTGTTTACCCACTTGTTCTGCACTATGCATCATATCCTGCAACTCCTTCAAATCTGGTTGTTCAGGTTGAGACATTTTATTTCTCAATTGTGATAACTGCTGATATTTAAGCATATGAAACTGACAATTTAAGGCCCTCATGGCTAGGGTGGCCTAGGTATGTACCTTTTTTCCCCACCTTTCTAAGGATCTTGACTCTCTTTTGGAAGGCAATGGATTCTTAGCAGTAGAGGCCTTCATACCCTTGGGGCCTTGAGAAATGGTTTCAGGGTCAGCATTATGGCTTTTGTAAAGAAATTGGTGAGAGTTAGGAACTCTGTAGTACCTATCAGGCTTGACTGGGGCAAGAGGCAGGGAATCCGGATTAAGGCAAGCCTCCAAATAAACATCATCAAGTATGTCCAGGACAGGAGGTATCGCCAGAGGTCTGTGTTGAGGTAACAAAAGAAATTCCCCAAGTCTTTTCTTGGAATCAGAAAAGTCTTGGCCTTCCCAATGGAAGTGTTCCCTCAAAGTGTGCAAGGTTTCCCCAAAAGAAAAATCCTCAGGAGGAGATACGGAAGGAATGGACTGCTCTGCATCAGAATCTTCAAAAGGGGAGTAAGAGTGTTCCTCTACATCAGAGTGTTCTGAAAAAATGGAGCCCTGATCAGAAGAGGGAGAATCTTCCTCCACTCTGGGTCTCTTGTCTGGAGGGGGTTGTGAATCCCCTGATAAGAGTAATTAAATCCTCAGCCATTTTAAGCATCTGTTTTTTAGGCATGGGGCCTGGAGATGGGCCCTGTGCAATAGGCCTGTTGGGATGCCTGGCTGATTTGGATTTAGTAAAGGCCTTAATGGAAAAGGAAGATGAGGGTCTAAAGACACCATGGGTGGAAGTGGAACTGTCCACATTAGGAGGCTCAACGCTCACAGTGGCTTCGGTGGTTGTAGTCTGGGTAAGGGCCGAGGTACCTGCGGTCTTGGGTACAGAAGACACCGCCAAAGAAGTGTCATCGGTAGTCAGGAACTGCATAGGTGTCTTGCTGAGAACCGGACCACGTGTAGCCGGTTTTGGCATGGTGTTGGTGGGGACCGCGGACCTCGCATGTCAGTTCTTGTCCTTGCGTTTTTTGGACAAAATGGTAGTCTGAGTCTCCGACATTTTATAATCAAAGGCTTTACCAAAAAAGTGTTGGACGAACTCCGCCCGACGCTTAATAGTGCGCTTATTGAAAGTAGCGCAAAAGCGGCAGCCCGAGACGTCATAGTCTGGGCCTAAACAAAGTATGCAGAGGGAATGGAAATCCTTATGCGGTATTTGCTTCCCACAAGAAATACAATTGTTAATTTTTTCTGACATCGGTCTGAGGCAAGAAAAGTTTCCCCAATGGGGTACTTAGCTTTAATGAAGACTTTGGTTTCCAATTTTTCGTAAATTCAGGAGCTGGCCAACCGGCACTTGCGAACTGCTTCTGCTTCGGGCACCGCGCGGCAAAAAACACTGAAGAAAATGGCGTCGGCTGTGTCTTGTATACCCCTGCCTCACTGACGTCAGGAGAAAAGGCGACAGCAACCGACGCTGGACCTAGACTTTGGAATTCGGCCGACCGAGGACCCGCCTGACGGCAGAGAACCCATCTGTGATTACTGCAGCTGTATGCACGATGAACATCTGATAGTGCATGCAGCCTGCTTTGACGGGTAGGTATCTTCTGAAAGATTCCCTGTTTGGGATGTGCAGGTAGGCTTCTTTTAAATCCAGTGTTGCCAACCAGGCATCTCTGCCTAGCATCGGAAGTAATTGGTGAATAGTTGGCATCTTGAGTTTTGGAATCACCAAAAAGATGTTTAGTATAGAAAGGTCCAGGATAGGAGACCAAGAGTTGTCTTTTCTGGGTACCAGGAAAAGTCTTGAGTAGAAACCTTGTCCCTTTTCCTCTTCTGGTACAGTTTGAATAGCTTTTATGCTTAAGAGAGAGTACCTGCTTTTGAGCCTCTGCCCACTGATTTGGGGGTAGATCTGGCCAACCGTTTGGGGTTGGCAATGTATGGAAGTGAAATCTGTATCCTTGGGAAACTATTTAATACCCATTTGCCCTGGGTAATGAGTTCCCAGTTTTTTGCCTGCAGAGCAATCTTTCCCCCCTAAAGGGGGGGAAAGATTGAGAAGAGCTTGGACGTGTTAAGGTTAAGTCATTGAGACAGTTTATCATAGGGTGGAGTCTTACTGCTCCCTGATTGGGAAGTGGGAGCCCCCCCCACTGTTTAGTCCTGTGCGTACCCTGGCACGGAAGCCTGGGTGTTCTACTGGTTCTGGGTTTGGACTGAGAAGGCCTGGAAGAGGCAGGAAAAGACATTCTTAGAGGGCCTATGCCTACTAAATCTTGGAGGTTGTACTTGTAGGAAGTCTTTGTTTGCATAGATTTAGCTTTTTCTTCCATCTTTTTAAGAACTTCTGCTGCTCTGTTGCCAAACAGGCGGTCCTGATTTAAGGGAGCATCCAGCAATTTAGCTTTAACATGATCTGGCAAAGATTGCTCCTTAAGCTAAGCATGCCTCCTAAGTACAGCCCCAGTGACAGCAGCCCTGCAAGATGCCTCTATCTAGTGACTCAAAATCACATTGCAAAGTATGCTTTCCAACCTGTTCAGCAGAATGCATTAAATCCTTAATTTCAGCACAGTCAGGAATCAACATCATTTTCTGTTTAAGAAATCCAATGATATGCTGCTGATACTTTAACACATGAAACAGGCAGTTTAAGGTCCTAATGGCCAAAGTTGCAGAAGTGTATACTTTCTTACCCCATCTATCCGGCGCCCTGGAGTCTCTATCAGAGGGGGTTGGATTTTTGGCAGTAGTAGCCTTGATGCCCTTTGGTCCCTGTGAAATACTCTCAAGATCCGCAGTAGGATTTTTAAAAAGGAACTTGTGAGAGTCAGGAAAGTACAGTTGTGTACACTTACCATAAATCTATATGTTCGAGTGTATTCACTATTGCAGTCATTACATTTGGATAATCTGCTGGCAGGTTGCCCTCAGTAGGCCTGATTAACAAAGTCTTGGGTCCTACATCAGAAGCTGTCCCTTCTTCCATGATGTCAGGTCGTCAGGGCTATAAAACATGCAGCCGACGTCATTACATCAGTTTTTCTTGCCCTAGATGTCAGGTGCCCCCTAATGGAGAGCAAAGAAACACAAAAGTATACCTCCAACCAAAAGCAAATACACCAAAAAGGTTTTTAAGTAAAGGAAAGTAGAGGTATAGTCAGAAAATCTAGGGGGCTGGAGGGAGGGTAACCAGGACTGCAACAGTGAATACACTTGAACATCTACATTTATGGTAAGTGTACACAACTGTACTATGTTCTTCGTGTTTCACTGTGGCAGTCATTACATTTGGGTAGATTCCCAAAGCTATGGTTGGGAGGAGGAGTTTATACAGTATTAGGGCCAGCTATAAGGCCCTGCAAGACAGCAGTGGCATAGCCAGCTCTGGATTTAGAGAAAATTGGTGAATTATAATGCTTGGAGAAAGTATGCACAGAACTCCAGGTAGCAGTTTCTAGGATAGCCCTGGTAGGGACACCTCTAAGAAAGGCTGCAGCAGTAGATGCAGCCCTGGTGGAGTGAGATCTGATCCCCTGGGGGATGGGGTTTCCATGGCGCTTATAGCAGAAATGAATGCAATGGCTTATCCATTTAGAAATGGTTGGTTTTGAAGTAGCTTTCCCCTCTGCCCCTGCAGCAAATGCTACCAGCAATTGTTCAGATTTTCTTCGAGATTTAGTCCTGTCCAAGTAGAATCTTAGTTATCTGTGGACATCCAAGGAATGCAGAATCCGTTCCCCTTTGTTCTGTGGATTGGGAAAGAAGGTTGGCAAATGAATGGACTGATTAAGAGCCACACTGGAAACCACCTTGTGCATGAAGGATGGATTGGTGCTGAGAGATACCCTGTCCGCATGAAAGATGATGAAAGGCTCCACTGCCATAAGGGCCTGTAATTCAGATATCCTTCTAGCTGAAGTGATTGCTAGAAGGAAGGCTGTTTTCCAAGAAAGAAATTTTAAGTCTGCAGTAGCAGCTGGCTCTCAAAAGGAGGTAGAGTGAGTTTCTCCAAAACAAAGTTAAGGTCCCAGGCAGGGGTTGGAGCTCTCCTGGGTGGTCTCAAATTTTTTTGCCTCTCTGAGATGCTGCTTGAGCAGAGGATGAGAGAAGAGGGGAAGCTCCGTGTTATAGTGAGCTGAAATAGCTGAGGCATGGATTTTAATGGAGGAAAAAGACAGGCCCTTGTGAAGCATCTCAGTTAAGTATTGCAAAATCTGAGGTAAATTGGGCGCTGCTGTGCTCATCCCTAAAGATTGGTTCCAGGCACAGAATCTTTTCCATTTGTCAGCATAAGATTTTCTAGTACTAGGTCTCCTCGCCTCCAAGATGACATCCATCACAGATTTGCTGAGGGATGATAAGGATTAATTTTAGTGATTAGCCAGGCTGCAAGGTTTAATGTTGGAAGCTGAGGGTGCAGAATTTGGTTCTCCTGCTGAGGCAGGTGCTATGGAGATATTTGCGACACACTGCGCAGGAGGGGGTACCAGTGTTGGTGCGGCCAGTCTGGAGCAATCAAAATCATCCTTGGTTTGTCCTGTGTGACTTTTAGTAGAACTTTGGATAGCAGAGGCAGAAGGGGAAAAGCGTAGACTGACAGATTTTTCCAGCTGAAGGACAGAGCATCCACTTTCCAGGCTTGTTTGTGGGGAGTCCTTGTGCAAAACTTGTACAACTGGTAGTTCTGGGGGGAGGCAAATAGATCTATGTCTGGGCTCCCCCATTTGTTTGTCAACATGTTGAAAATCCGTGGTTCCAGATGTCCTTCAAGGATGCATCTGCAGTCCTTACACATGGGTTGTCCTGCCTCAGGCAGCCCTTCGGTCAGCCGGATTCCAAAGTCTGGGTCCGGCATTGGCTGATGTTGCCCTCTCCCCGACGTCAGAGCGCCTGGGGTATAAAAGAGTCAGCCGATGCCATCTTCCCCAGTCTTTCTTGCCACGTGGTGCCCAAAGCAGAAGCAGTTCGCAAGTGCCGGTCGGCCAGCTCCTGTAACTTCAGCTACCGAAGACTTCAAAAGCTAAGTACCCCGTTGGGGACTCTTTCTTACCTCAGCCGATGTCAGATCAAACGCTTAAAGTTAATAATTGCTTAACTTGTGGGAAACAAATACCTCATAAGGATTTCCATTCTTACTGCCTCCCCTGCCTAGGCCCAGACCACGATGTCTCGGCCTGTACAGCCTGTGCCTCCTTCAACCGACGCACTCTTAGGCGTCGGGCGGAGTTTGTAGAGGAATTTTTTGGGGCTAGTTACTGTTACAATATGCCGTCGGAGAATCCGACTTCTCATTTAACCAAAAAACGGAGGGACAAGGACCGACACACGCGGACCGTGGTTTCGGCTGAAACCATGCCAAGGCCTACCGCGAGTGTCTCGGTCTCGGCTGAAACTGAGTCCTTGGTACTTCCGACCGTCGAAACCGCACAGCCGACAACCTCGGCCCCAGAGGCCTCTTCTGAGTCGGTTATAGAATTTCCCTCAGAAACCGGTGTTCCAGAAACATCCGACACCATTTCCCTAGACAAAACTACGCCAGCACGTGGAGCAGCCAGGCCTCCTGCATCCATGTCCATAAAGGCATTCACAAGGGCTAAAGCTGCTAAACAGCCAAAATCTCTGCCTCCCAAGGCTATTCCTCAGGGATCCACTACAGGTTCACAGATTTTAAGTTTAGCTGAGGACTATATTTCCTTAATTAGGGGCTCTCAGCCACATCCGGACAGGGGCTCTCATCCTCCTCTAGACAAAAGGCCCAGGGTTGAGGCCTCTGATCCCCAGTCCTCTGATGAGGCCTCAGATGGCTCTGCTCTTTCAGACTACCAGGAGGAGGCCTTTACGGCCTACGAGGATTCTGATGCAGAGGAATCTATTCCCTCTGCCTCCCCTCCCGAAGAGCTGTCCTTTGGGGAGACCCTTCACTCCATGAGAGAGCATTTCAAATGGCAGGGCCAGGAATTCACTGATTCCAGGAAGAGATTAAGGACTTTTTTGCATTTACCTCAGCATAGACCTTTGGCTATTCCTCCTGTTTTGAATGTCATTGATGATGTGTACTCTGAGTCTAGCATTACCCCTGACTCCCTTCCTCCGGCTCCTGTCAAACCCGATAGGTACTACAGGGTCCCGGACTCGCATCATTTCCCTTACAAGGCCCACTCTGCTGACCCTGAAACTGTTTCCCAGGGCCCTAAAGGGGTTGCATCTGCCACTACTAAAAATCCTCTCCCCTCTGAAAGGGAGTCCAGGGCTTTAGAGAGATGGGGTAAAAAAGTGTATACTTCTTCCACTCGTTCTATGAGGGCATTAAATTGTCAATTCCATATGATACAGTACCAAGAGTATTTGTTAGATGAATTGCATAAAAAGCTGTCTTCACCTGAACTCCTAGATCGCAAGTCACTTCAGGATCTTGTACATAACTCCCAACAGGTTAGCAACCATTTCTTGCAGTGTGGTTATGATGCATTGGAAGCTTCATGTAGGTCAGCAATGACAGGTGCAGTCATACGTAGGCATGCTTGGCTGAAAGAACAAACTCTGCCAGATCATGTTAAAGCAAAGCTTCTGGATGCGCCACTGGAAAAGCAAAAGTTATTTGGCTCCACTGCTCAGGAGGTCTTAAAGAAATTTGAGGAAAAGGCTAAATCTGTACAAACAGTCAAAGATTTTCTCCAGGTCCAACCACCAAGATTCAGCAGAAATTGGCCCTCTAAGAATTGGTCCTTTCCAGACACAGAGAGATTTCAAAGAGGCAAGAACAGGCGTGCCAGAGGTAGAGGGCACGCTAGAGGCTCCTACAGAGGATGTCAATGGCAGCCTCCTAACCAGAGAGGTAGTGCAGGACCTACAACTGCTGCACAAGGACAGACTCAATGACTTTACCTTGACCCCGCCAACCAGGGCTCAATTGGAAGCACCTTTGGGCGGAAAGCTATCTTTATTCTCAAAAAAATTGGCACAGTATTACAAGGGACAAATGGACACTGCAAATAATAGACAAAGGATACAGGTTCCATTTCCATACATTACCAGAAAGAAAGGGAATGCCAAACCTGCCACCAAATCAGAGGGCAGAGGCTTTGAAACAAATTGCCAACCTATTGCAAATGAAAGCTATAGAAAAGGTTCCTCTCGCAGAACAAGGACAAGGATTTTATTCCAGACTATTCCTTGTCCCAAGAAAAGAAAAACAACAGAGGCCTATTCTCGATTTGTCCACACTGAATACTTATCTCATTGTGCCAAAATTCAAAATGCTGACCCTACAGCAACTCCTGCCCATGCTGGGCAAGGGGTCTTGGCTGGTAACTCTAGACCTCAAGGAGGCATACCTGAATGTCCCTATCAGACAAAGCTGCAGAAGACACCTCAGATTTCTTGCAGGTTCAGAGCATTATCAATTCTCAGCATTGCCCTTTGGCTTATCTACTGCGCCCAGAGTATTCACGAAATGCCTGGCATCAGTAATTGCACACTGCAGACTTCAGGGGATTCAAATATACCC
Organism: Protopterus annectens; assembly: GCF_019279795.1. Classification (NCBI taxonomy): domain Eukaryota; kingdom Metazoa; phylum Chordata; order Ceratodontiformes; family Protopteridae; genus Protopterus; species Protopterus annectens. The sequence continues at coordinate 439,485,956 of NC_056730.1, forward strand.
GTATCTGGACGACTGCCTTATACAAGCAGACAGCCAACAAACCTTGGAAAACATTTGAATTATGCCGTCCGCCTACTACAGGCCTTGGGATACACAGTCAACATTCACAAGTCAAGACTTGTGCCATCCCAAAGAATAACTTTTTTGGGTACGGAACTAGATACAACCACCCAAATGGCTTTTCTCACAGAAGAAAAACAGACAACTCCCGGATTACTTCAAAAACCTAACAAAACAAACTCAGATGACTGCAAGGAAAATCCTGCAGGCCCTGGGTTACATGGCATCGTGCATTCTTCTGATTCCACAAGCAAGGCTGCATATGAGAAAACTACAATGGTACCTAAGGAGTTTATGGTCTCAGCACAATCACAGCCTAGAAGCTTTGATACCACTCATTCCATGCCTTCAAAAGGAATTCCTGTGGTGGGCCCAAGCAAGCCAGTCAAACAGGGGCCTGCCTTTCAGCAAACCAGTAACCAGCCAAACCATTACCTTGGATGCTTCAGACCATGGATGGGGAGCACATATGGAGGACAGATGCATCCAAGGTCTATGGTCTCAGAAAGAATTGCGCATGCACATAAACCAAAAGGAAATGCTGGCAGTGTTGCAATCGAGGCCTTCAAGCTCTTTCTACATCAAGGCCACCTGTTAATAAGGACAGACAATACCACAGTTATGTGGTACATAAACAAGCAAGGAGGTACCCATTCCTACCCTCTTTGCAGACTAGCAATGAATCTTTGGGAACTTTCCCTAAAACTCAATATAGAGCTGCAATCCCAGTTTGTGCCAGGAAAAGACAATATACTGGCGGACAGCCTAAGCAGAAATACCATGGACCCACACGAATGGATGCTGCACCCAGACATCTTCCTTCAGATAACACAATCATGGGGGAGGCCGGACATAGATCTTTTTGCCTCCCACCACAATCATCAGCTGAAGAAATTCTGCACAAGGACATACCACCCACAAGCATGGAAAGTGGACGCCCTCTCTTTCAGTTGGAATACTCTAACAGTGTATGCATTTCCACCACTCCCACTAATGACCAAGGTCTTACTGAAAGTCAAGACAGAGCAGCCAAAAGTGATTCTAATAGCCCCGGACTGGCCAAGGCAGCACTGGTACCCACTGTTACGGAGCCTGTCACACACGAAACCGTGGCCTCTCCCACTATGGACACTCCTTCTGACACAGCACAATTACAAAACTCTGCACTCCAGCCTGAAAACCCTGCAGCTGACAGCCTGGAGAATACCTTGACTCCTCACCAGGAAAAGCTATCCAAGAGAGTGAAGGATATCATCATGGAAGCTCGCAGACCTTCCACGAGAAAGACATATTCAGCAAAATGGAAAAGATTCCACACTTAGAGCACTGCAAAGGGCCTAGATGCCACAGTGATGAGCATGGCACGTATCCTGGAATACTTGGCAGACATGCTCCATAATGGCCTTTCTTACTCTTCCATAAAAATTCATGCTTCAGCAATTTCAGCAGAATACAATACTGATCCACCTGTCTTCTCTCATCCTCTCCTAAGGCAGTTTCTAAGAGGAATTAAAAACATCAATCCTCCAAGAAAACCACCAGTGCCTACATGGGACCTTAACTTCATGTTGGAAAAGTTGACTTTACCTCCCTTTGAACCAGCAGCATCTTCAGAGTTACAGTTCCTGTCTTGGAAGACTGCCTTCCTTCTGGCCATAACCTCAGCAAGAAGAGTATCTGAATTGCAGGCACTCATGGCAGTACAACCATTTCTTATTTTTCATCAGGACAGAGTCTCCTTGAGAACCAATCCTTCATTTATGCCAAAGGTGGTATCCAGGGTCTCATTGAACCAAGCTATTCACCTGCCTACCTTCTTTCCAAACCCACAAAACAAGGGAGAGAAACTTCTGCATACCCTGGACATTCACAGACAGTTACGCTACTACTTGGACAGAACTAAGACTTTCAGAAAAACTGACCAGCTGTTGGTAGCATATGCTGCAGGCATTCAAGGAAAAGCAATTTCCAAACAGACAATTTCAAAATGGATAGGAAATTGCATTCGATTCTGCTATTCTTATCATGGAAAAGCTGTGCCAGCTAGCATCAGACCTCATTCCACCAGAGCTACAGCCACCTCCACAGCCTTCTTAAGAGGGGTGGCTACCAAGGACATTTTAGAAGCTGCTACATGGAGCTCCGTGCATGCATTTTCCAAGCATTACAATGTACCCTTATATTCCAGATCCAGAGCAGGCTTTGCTACGGCAGTCCTGCAGGGCATTCTAGCTACACCATCATTTTCTTAGAGCCTACCTCCCCCAGCTTGGCTATGGTATTCTACCCATATGTAAGGACTGCAGATGCATCCTTGAAGGACATAGTACAGTTTTGTACCTACCATAAATATAGATGTCCAATAGGTATGCATCTGCAGTCAGGTTTACCCTCCCTCCTCCCCCTCTGTGGTACTTATCCCTCTTATAGCTAGCTGGGGTTATCTATTATGGTGTATTTGTTTTATATTACTGTACATGTTTGCAATATTTTGTATTTCTACCAAATTTAGCCTTCCTTAGAGGGCACCTGGCATCTGGGGCAAGAAAAACTGAGGAAGATGGCGTCGGCTGACACTTTTATATACCCCAGGCACTCTGACGTCGGGGAAGGGGCGACATCAGCCGACACCAGACCCAGACTTTGGAATCCGGCCGACCGAAGGGCTGCCTGAGGCAGGACAACCCATATGTAAGGACTGCAGATGCATACCTATCGGACATCTACATTTATGGTAGGTACAAAACTGTACTTTTTGACTTATTTTCGTTTACTGTGTACCCTAGGCAACTTAGTAGGTTTTTTTACAAATGCCAGATGTTTTAAAAGAATGTCCTTGCTGTCTGTTTGAATAAGGCAGTCGTCCAGGTATGAATATATTTGGATTCCTCTTTGTCTGCAGTATGCAATTACTGGTGCCTGGCATTTTGTGAAGACCCTGGGCGCAGTAGATAAGCCAAAGGGCAGTGCAGAGAATTGGTAATGAGTTGTACCTGCTATAAATCGGAGGTATCTTCTGCAATTTTGTCTGATAGGGACATGCAGGTTTGCCTCCTTGAGGTCCAACGTTACTAGCCAAGCCTTCTTGCCCAGCATGGGAAGATGATGCTGTAGTGTGAGCGTCTTGAATTTGGGTACTTCCAGGTATGTGTTTAGAATTGAAAGGTCCAGAATGGGTCTCCAGGCTTTGTCCTTTTGGGGAACCAGAAAGAGTCTTGAGTAAAATCCTTGTCCTTGCTCCTGTGTAGGAACCTGTTGAATGGCTCTCATGTCCATGAGTGCTGTAATTTGTCTTTGAGCCTCTGCCCGTTGATTTGATGGCAGGTTTGGCATTCCTTTTATCCTTGGTAAAGTGTGAAAGTGGAACCTGTATCCTTGAGTTACAATATTTAAGAACCATTTGTCTTTTGTGATGATGTGCCAATTGTCTGCAAAAAGTGCAAGTATTCCTCCCAAGGGAGCTGCCAAGAGTGATTTGCTTGGCAGTCTGAGGGGTAAGTCATTGTGATTGTCTTCTGATAATTTGAGACCTGTCTTCTCCTCCTTTCTGGGTTATGGCACCCCATTGTCGTGGCTTGTAAGAGCCTTGTGGCTGACCTCTGCCCCTTGGGCATCTGTATTTGCCCCTCTGTGGTCTGTCAGAAGTTGGAAAGGACCAGTTTTTGGTTGGCCAATGACCATCTGCATAGATTTTGCCTTATCCTCCATTTTCTTTAAAACCTCTTCTGCTTTCACACCAAATAAAACATCCTGCTGTAAGGGTGCATCCAATAACTTTGCTTTAACATGATCAGGTAAAGTTTGTTCTTTTAACCAAGCATGCCTACGAATGACAGACCCTGTTACAGCTGCTCTGCAAGAAGCTTCCAATGAATCAAATCCACATTGCAAAGTATGTTTTCCCACTTGTTCTGATGCATGCAACAAGTCTTGCATTTACTTATAATCAGGCTGCTCTGTATGTGTGCTCATTTTTTGTTTTAATTGAGACATCAAATATTGTTGATACTTCAGCATGTGAAACTGGCAATTTAAGGCCCTCATAGCTAGAGTAGCTGAGGTATGTACTTTCTTTCCCCATCTGTCTAGTGCTCTAGAATCCCTTTCAGACGATACAGGATTTTTAGCAATAGAGGCCTTAACCCTTTTGGGACCCTGGGAAATGGTTTCTGGGTCAGCAACACGGCTTTTATATAGGAATTTATGTGAGTCAGGGACTCTGTAGTATCTGTCTGGTTTGGCTGGTGCAGGAGGTAATGAATCTGGGTTAAGGCTAGATTCTGAATAAACATCATCCACAATGTGCAACACAGGTGGAATAGCAAGGGGGTCAGTGCTGGGGTAATAAGAGGAACTCTCAGAGCCTTTTCTTAGAATCAGAGTAATCCTGGCCTTCCCAGTGGAAATGTTCCCTCATGGTATGTAACGTTTCCCCAAAAGAGTAGTCTTCTGGGGGAGATGCTGAAGGAATAGACTCTTCAGCATCAGAGTCTTCATAGGGGGGAAAAGAGTACTCCTGTTCCTCAGAAGAATCTGAGGTAGTGGAAACCTGGTCAGAGGAAGCGTAGTCCTCCTTTTGTCAGGTGGGGGATGGGAACCCCTGATTAGGGTAATTAAGTCTTCGGCCATCTTAAGCATCTGTTTCTTAGGCATGGGGCCTTACACTGGAGACTGCTGTACAGGCTTCCTTACTTTTAATGGAGTTTTCAGTTTTGCAAAGGATTTAATAGTAAGTGTAGTTGGTCTGAAGACACCGTCAGCAACTGACGGCCTTTCAACTGCACCGGAATCCCCATCACCCATGGAGTCGGAAGGGCCTAAAGATAAAGGCTCTGGAGGCCCTGCAATCACCACTCGGAAGTCGGATGCAGGCTTGGGTTCTAAATCAGCGGTTGTCAGGGGCTGCGTAGGCACCTCACGGAGAACCAGCGGCTGGCCTAGCAGAGGCCTCAATGTCTGGTTTGGGTCGCGGCTGCCTGTCCTTATCTTTGTGCTTTTTATGCATCCCGGTCGTCGGTTGCATGGTATAATTAAATCTTCTACCAAAATAATGTCGGGTGAAATCAAACCGACGTTTAATAGTTTCTTTGTTAAACCTAGCACAAAACCGACAACCTGTGACGTCGTGGTCTGGGCCTAGGCAAGGGATACAATAAGAATGAAAATCCTTATGAGGTATTTGCTTCCCACAAGAAATGAAATTATTAACTTTTTCTGACATCGGACTGAGACAAGAAAAGGTTCCCCAACAGGGTACTTAGCTTTATTGAACACTTCGGTCTGCAATTCGATTTGAAAAGCTCAGGAGTTGGCCGACTGGCACTTGCGAACTGCTTCTGCTTCGGGCACCGCACGGCAAGAAAGACTGAAGGCGTCGGCTGCCTCTTTTATACCCCTGTCGCACTGACATCAGGGAAGAAGCGAAAGCAACCGATGCCGGACCAAGACTTTGGCAGACTGCGGGACCGTCTGACGGCAGATAACCCAAGTGTGATGACTGCAGCAGTGTAACACGATGAACATCCTGGGGATCCTCTGGCACAGGCTGTCCTTGAGACAGGATGAAGTGAGTAGTCGCCAAATCCAGAGGCGTCTGGGTGGAATCCGAGTGGATGGGCTGGGGTCTCAGTCCCCGGGAGAGAACCCTCTCCACCACTTCAAAGGCCGAAGGACAGTGTATCTCCTTGGCACCCAGAAAGGAAAAAGCCCTCCCTGGAGCCGAAGCAAAGGTAGCCTGAGGTCCGAGGGAACGGGTTGGATCTGAAAGAGGTGGTGCCGAAGAATCCATTCCCTCGGGTCCAACTCCCTGTCTGCGGCTCTGAGAGTCACTTGGTTCCAAACTAGTTGGATCCAAGGAGCTCAAGGTAATGGCCGAAGTTAAGGTTAGGGGAACTGTTGGCGCTGAGCTACCAGCTCAAAAAAATCTCAGATCCAATAGCCCCGAAGCCGAAGTATGGATCAGGGAAGGAGAGATGGGGTGGAAGGCATGGAGGGCCCTCCTCCAGAGGGAGAGAGGGGCCTGGCAAGACTCCCATCTGTATTTGGGTCTGAATAAATCTCTGCATCATCCTGTCCATGTCTAAGTCTGATGAGCTCCGAGTTGATCGCGAAGAGGTCACTGACTCGGATCTGGCTGGTCTGCAGAGAGGGCAAGGAAAGCCTCAGATCCGAAGGTTCCAGTGAAAAATGAGGAGATTGAAGCCGTGGAGAAACTGGCCTAATGGACTTAGAAGGGGGACTAAGGAAGAGCTCCCTGTCCGGGGATCTCTTGTGAGGTCTATCCATTTTCTTGTCCCTATCTTCCTTGTGCCTTTCTCTGTCCTTGTCCGCTACACTGACTGTAGCTTTTTCCTTGCTTGACCCAGCACCAGAAGAAGTGGGAGGTTGAGTACTAGGTACAGAGGCCGTGACAGACTCCAGCATAAATGCAGGGAGAAGGCCTTTAGCTACCAATTTGTCCTTCCAATCCCTGAGGGCTCTAGGGTTGAACCCAGTGCAGATTGCACATTGTGTCGACAAATGTGACACTCCCAAACAAATAACACACAGAGTGTGACCATCAGCTGGGGAGAGCTTATGGCCACACACTGTGCATTTCTTAAATACTGATTTTGGCTGATCAGCCATGGTCCTGCACAATCACAACACACACAGGGGAAGGGCAGGCCTAACAACTACTCTACAGAGTTTTACAACAAAAAACTTTTTTTTTTAAACTAATCGATGAACAAGTGATATACTAGTGGGGGAGGAAGGGAAACAACTAACTCAGACACACTAAAGACAAAGTATTTATAAACTTACTATCCTTGAGCTCAGAAGACCACGATGCTGACTACTGGTGCGGCAAACGAGAACTGAGGGAAGGTAGGAGATGGTAGTGCATTATGGGTGGGGGAGGAGCTTGGAGCAGCTGCTACAAATAAAGTTGCTGGCTCGGATCCGAATACCCACAGGTTGCATATAAAATGAAGTTAACTACTTCAGATCTTTATTTTCCACACAGTCAGGAATCAACATCATTATATGTTTAAGCAGTCCAATAATATGATGTTGATATTTTAACATATGAAATTGGCAGTTTAATGCTCTGATTGCCAAGGTCGCAGAAGTATAAACCTTTTTACCCCATCTATCCGGTGCACTGGAATCTCTATCAGAAGGGGTAGGATTTTTAGCAGTAGATGCCTTAATGCCCTTGGGCCCCTGAGAAATGGTTTCTGGATCTGCAACAGGATTTTTGAAAAGGAACTTATGGGACTCAGGAACCCTGCAGTATCTGTCAGGTTTACTAGGAGCCAGAGGCAGGGAATCAAGGGCCAAACTGGATTCCGAGAACACATCAACCATGTCTAGTACAGGAGGGTATAGCCAAAGGCCTATGCTGAGCTAGAAGTAGGAAATCCTTAAGCCTCTTTTTTGAATAAGAAAATTCCTGGCTTTCCCAGTGGAAATGCTCCCTCAAAGCACGTAATGTTTCCCCAAAAGAAAAGTCCTCAGAAGGGGAAGCAGATAAAATGGAGTCCTCTGCATCAGAATCCTCATAAGTAGGTATGGACAAATCCAGGTCATTTGAAGAGTCAGAGAAAAACAGATTCCTGATCAGAAGATTCATAATCAAATTCAGCCCTAGGTCTCAGGGGGGGGGGGGGGGAATGACTACCCCTGATTAGAGAAATTTGATCTTCAGCCATTTTTATCATTTGTTTTTTAGACATAGGGGCCTGAACACGTGGCCTGGGCGTAGTTTTTTTTAGATCACATGGATCGTGATTTAGGCCTTAGTAATGAAGGCAGTGTCGATTTAAAATGCAAGTCTGTAGGCCTCAATACACCCTCAGAGCTGGTGCCTGCACAGCGGCTCCGGACCCATCCAAGGTAGAGACATCCGTGGGTTCCATATGTGAAGCATGTCGCGGCATACTGGACTCCGAATGGGTCTCAGTAGAGGCCTGCGAATCAGAAGTAGTGGGTATCAGGTGCTGCGAAAGCTCCTCACTGAGTACTGGCGAACTGGTGACTGGCTTAGGAGAAGCCTTGTCGGCAGTTTTGGACCTCAGCTGCCTGTCTCTGTCTTTATCTTTGCATTTTTTCAGAATTCCAGTGGTCGGAAGGCTAACAGACAACATTTCTGGATAATTAAACCGAGAACCAAAATAATTAGAGGCAAAAATGTACCGACGATGGATAGTGCGCTGAATAAATAAAGCACAAAACTGACAGCAAGGTACGTCGTGGTCAGGGCCTAGGCAAGGAATACAGTATGAATGAAAATCTTTAGGAGGTATTTGCTTTCCACAAGTAATGCAATTATTAACTTTTACTGACATCGGTAAGGCGCAAGAAAAAGTTTCCCCAACAGGGTACTAAAGTTAAGTTGAAGACTTCGGTTCTGAAACTCAAAAATGAAAATTTCAGGAGTCGGACGACTGGCACTTGCGAACTGCTTCTACTTCGGGCACCGCACAGCAAGAAAGACTGATGAAATGACATTGGCTGCATGTTTTATACCCCTGATGACCTGAAAGAAGGGACAGCATCCAACGCAGGACCCAAGACTTTGTTAATCAGGCCGACTAAGGGCAACCTGCCAGCAGATTACCCAAATGTAATGACTGCAACAGTGAAACATGAAGAACATCCCTGTAATACCCAGCAGGTTTTCTGGGAGCAGGAGGTAGAGAGTCAGGGGCCAAGCTAGACTTAGAAAAGGCATCATCAACAATGCCTAGTACAGGAGCGATAGGGATGGCAAGCACTGTGGTGGCAGGACAGGTAGCTTTCATCCTTCTAAGTTGGGAACTGCTGATTGAGAGCCCAGTGTCCAAGTGTATTAGTTCTGGTTTAGGCACTTGGGCTTCAGGCCAGTTATTTTACATTAAGAAGGTTTGTGGTCTGCACTCTTGTGGGAGAAGAGGCTGGACTCTGCCCTTCTGAGCTGGGAATTTCTGGTTAAAGGTTTATAATGCCTGAATATCTGAACTGTATATTACTGAAATTGGTACACCTTGTTTGCTCTAGCATAGACTAGATCCAGGCCTGCTGAATCTAGCTTTGTTTATATGCTTATTTCCCTGGAAGCTAATTCCACCTAATATGCAACTTCTCAGCGCTTCTGTGGATCACTAGTGATATCTGCATTGCTTACTGTACTTATTTCCTTGTTTCACTTGAAAGAAAGTTACTGTTTGTCGTTTTTGCATTTAGTTACTTGTAACACATTGCACTCAAGTTACCTGGCACTTGCTCACTAAAGCAATTATATAAGTCAGCACTAAAAATTAAAAGCACTACACCCTCACTCCCCACTGGCCCTTGTTTTCAATTAAGGATTTCCCAATATTATTCTAGCACGTCCAAAGGTCAGTTGTCAATCTCCTCTCCGGTCCAGCTGGTGAATCTGGGAATCTTGAGGCAATGTTATAACTGCCTCATGTACACAGACAACCCTTCTCCTCCCACATAACACAAATACTTGCAAGAGATGCAGCTATTTAGCCAAACTGGAGGCTGAGCTCTCTCAACTCAGGACTGGCAAGACCAGACAGGAGGAGAAGGCAACTACACACACCACAAAACCAGCCTCACATAATGCTACCACTCCACTGAATCAAACACACAAAGACATACTCGGAGGCTCTGAGTAAAAATTTACCTAAACAGCAGAGGCCTCCAAAGCAGACACCCAAACAACTGCTACCTCAAGACACCCCACAAGCAACACATAAACCACAAAAGCAGTCACAGCTCTTAAGGCCAAATACAACACCAAACATACTTGTCATAGGTGACTCCATAGTCAGACACACTGACGTCCCACTCACCAGGCTGAACAAGGAGAGGGTCACAGTAAGCTGCCTATCGCGCTAGAATCCGCCACATAACACAAGCACTCGGGTCACTCCACGGCAAGTACAAATATGACACAGTCATTGTCCATGCTGGTGTGAACGACCTGAGACGTACCTCCCTGGACTACATGAAAAGAGACATAGAGGAGCTCTCTGATTATGTAGCCCAGGCAGGTATGACCCTAACCCTGAGCAGTATCCTTCCTTCACCAAGAATGATGCCACAATATAGAGACAAGATGATTAGCTTTAACAATTGGCTTAATGTCTGGTGTCATTCAAAGGGGATCCATTGTCTGTCTGCCTGGGATGACATGCTTGACAAGCCACGCTGCTTCACAGGGGACGGCTTGCACCTGTCACCCCTGGGATTCCGGATATTGGCTAAGGTTCTTGCCACCCCCATAGTGCCTTTTTTAGGCAAGGCTCAAATTCTAAACCTACCACCCTAGAAAACAAAAATGGGAAGAAACTGAGGGTAATGCTGCTCAATGCCAGAAGTCTAAATCTCAAAATGCACGCACTCGAGGCCCTTCTCAGTATGGAGAACATCGATGTCTGTGCTGTAACTGAAACCTGGTTCAAGGCTCCTGAGAGCACCCCGGCACTATTAGGTTTTACCTCATATCATGCGTTCCGGCCCCAAAACCGGACCACACCACAAAAGGAGGGGTGTATCCATATTCATAAAGGATACCCACACCTCCAGGTTGGTGGCAACGCACTAAGCTCGGAAACCATCCAGGTGCAACTAACCATAGGCAAAACTGCTCTACAAATTGTAGCATGCTACAGGCCACCCTCTCAAACTCAGGAACCCCACACAGCCTTCCTGAAGACACTGGAGGGTATAAATGTATCTCCAAACACCATCATATTGGGTGACTTCAACTACCGAATATAGACTGGGAACATTACTCAAGCCCTAACTTTCTAGCCCAACGGTTCCTGGAGTTCATAAATTCAAATGCCATGGAACAGCTAGTCACTGTTCCCACGAGAGGAGAAAATATACTAGATCTCATTGTCACAAACATGGGGACAAAATGCTCCACACGAAGTATATCCCTCATTGGTGAGATCTGATCATAAACTAATCTCACTGGAAATCCACATCCCCCCACCCCAAACAAAAAGACCATAGTGAAGAACTTCTCTAAAGCAAACTTCACACTACTCAAGACTGGTGTGGTATCCTTCAAGGCCCCTGAGCCAGTGGAAACCACAACCCAAGCTGCGAAGCCCTTACAAATGCCTTCTATGAACACCTCCAGGACTGCATGGATCAGGCAATCCCAAATAAAACCAAGACTCTTTCCACAAAGGGCAAACATCCAGTCTGGTGGACCCCAGCCATTAACAAACTTTACAATAAGAGGAGAAAGCTATTACATGATAGAACAAAATCCATAAAAGGGAAGTCACCCTGATCATTATTAGTAAAAAATACGAGCACTCATAAAATCAACTAAGGCCAATTTTGAGAGAAAAATTGCCATGGATTCAAAGGACAATCATAAGGCCTTTTTCAGCTATGTTAGGAACCTGGGTGGAAACTCCCAGATATGCTCAGAATTAGTCCAAAATGATACAAAATCACTGAACCCACAGACATTGCCAACATACTGGCAGACAGGTTCAGTGCAAACTTCACCCCTCTCCCCTAAAGGAGAGATAACTATCCCAGCCGAGTGTAGCCTCCCGGACATCTCAAATGCGCAGGTGAAAGCTGCTCTCTCTAAAGCTAAAAACACAGCATCAATGGGACCGGATGGTGTCCCCGGCTGTGTGCTACATGAGCTAAACGAGGAATTAAACCCGCACATAAGGCAGCTGTTTAATCTCAGCCTTACCACAGGATACGTGCCCAAGGAGTGGCGTAGGCAACTGTGGTCCCACTCCACAAAGGCGGCTCCTCTACGGACCCTGGTAATTACCGCCCCATAAGCTTAACAAGTCTAGTCTGCAAAGCTATGGAGAGGATCATAATGGAGCTCATAAACAAAGATATAGGGGACTTGCAGACATTGGACCCGACCCAGTTTGGCTTTGTCAAGGGAAGATCATGCCTTTTGAACTTGGTTGACTTCTTCGAAACAGTCACCAAGGCCATTGATGAGGGAAAGGCAGTCCATACAGCCTACCTTGACCTTGCAAAGGTTTTCGACACAATACCCCACTCAGGTATTGTAGAAAAACTTACCAGCTTAAATGTAAACCCATATGTCACAAGATGGGTTGCAAATTGGCTTAAGGACAGAACCCACAGGGTTAGAGTTGCTGGCGCTATGTCAGACTCCAAGCCGGTCACAAGTGGTGTCCCACAGGGCTCGGTCCTTGGCCCCTATTGTTTGGCATCTACTTCTCAGAAGTACAGGCCAACATGGGAGGACTTTGGCTGACAAAGTTTGCAGACGACTGCAAACTGGGCGCCATAGTGGAAAGTGCATCGGACACGGATATCCTTCAGAAGGGACTCACGGAAACAGATAGCTGGTGCCAGAGCCATGGCCTGAAGTTAAACGGCAAAAATGTATAGTCATACCCTTCGGGAAAAACAAGGTAACCCCAAGCTACCATATAGGTGGCAATCCACTAAGCACAGAAGAGGTTATCAGGGACCTGGGGACCCAGGTTGACAGTGGCCTTTCTTTTGACACTCACGTTGCTAAAGTGGTTAGAAAGACCTTCTACATTGCCCACCTGATCATGAAGCGATTCACATCCAGATCTAGTGAGGTCATTGTTCCCCTGTACTCTTCACTTATCAGACCAATGATCGAGTACAATGCCCCATTCGAGATGTATCTCACCCGACATCTGCAGCAATTGGAGAGACCCCAAATGTTCCTCACCAAAAGGATAAAGGGACTCCAAAATCTATCATATGCTGCCAGATTGAAGAAACTCCAGCTCTATTCAGTCGCATACCGTCTGCTCAGAGGTGACATGTGCCTGACATACAAGGCCATGTCCAACCCGGAATTAATGGACATGCTCCACCTCAAAAAATCCGAATCCACCAAAACCACTAGAGCAAGCGACTTGAACCTTAGCACGGATATAAATAGGACGTGCTGGAGGGATAGATTTATCACTCAGAGACTCCCTATGCTGTGGAATAAAATCCCGGTCCATGTGAGGCAGAGCACCTCGCTGACTCTGTTCAAGAGAAATCTAGACCTGTGGATGGGAGATCGTAGGTTTACCCCGGGAATCATCTCTGTGTCACTGCTGGACAGAGGCACAACAAACTAATGGGCACAGTATTTTTTCATATAAGGGGTGGCGTAAGCCACAAAAATTTGGGCTAGGCTTATAAATGCCTTAGGGCAGATAGCCTAGTATAAACCTATGAACCTATAAAGGCCTGTGCTGGGGCAGGAGTAAGAAATCCCTAAGCCTCTTTTTAGAATAAGAGTAATGCTTGGCTTTCCCAGCGAAAGTGCTCCCTAAGGGTATGCAGGGTTTCACCAAAAGAGAAATCCTCTGGGGGAAGCAGAGGGAATAGTGTCCTCTGCATTAGAATCCTCATAGGTAGACAAGGGTAAATCCTGATTCTCAGAGGAAGCAGACATTTCAGAATCCTGGTCAGAAGTATCATAAGCAAATTCATTCCTAGGTCTCAGAGGGGGAAGGTTGGCCTCCTCTGATTAAAGTAATAAGGTCTTCAGCCATAGAGGCCTGACCATGCGGTCTGGGCATCGGTTTTCTAGGCATAGTTAGAGTTTTAGGCCTTGAAGAAGAAGATGGCGTCAGTTTAATATGCAAGTCAGTAGACCTGAATATACCCTCAGAAGCCAGTGCCTGCACAGCAGCTCCGGACCCATCCAAGGTACAGCCAATCACAGGTTCCACAGTTGAAGCATCTCGCGGCATACCAGACTCCAAATGGGTCTCAGTAGAGGCCTGCGAATCTGAAGTAGTGGGTATCGGGCTGCGAAAGTGCCTCACTGAGTACAAGCGAACTGGCGACTGGCTTAGAAGCGTCGTCGGTTTGGACCTAGGTGGCCTGTCTCTGTCTATCTTTGTGTTTTTTTGGAATGTTGGTAGTTACATGGCTTACCGAAAACATATCTGGATAACTGAACAGAGAACCAAAACATTTAGAAGCATAAATATACAGACGAATACTTCGTTGCTTAAATAAGGCAAAAAACCGACGGCGAGGTATACCATGTTCAGGGCCTAGGCAAGGAAAGTACAGTTTTGTACCTACCATAAATGTAGATGTTTGAGTGCTAATACAGCTGCAGTCATAACAGAAGGGTTATCCTGCCATCAGGCGGGTCCTCGGTCGGCCGAATTCCAAAGTCTAGGTCCGGCGTCGGTTGTCGTCGCTTCTTCCCTGACGTCAGTGCGGCAGGGGTATAAAAGAACCAGCCAACGCCATTTTCTTCAGTTTTTCTTGCCCCAGATGTCAGGTTCCCCAAGAAGGAAGGCAAAACATAAACTTATGTAATAATGCAATGTAATATAATCAAAAAACAGTAGTTTGCAAGCAAATACACCATAAAAGAATACCCCAATCAGGTTGTATGAGGAGGTGTTTGTCATAAGGCCTGTCCCAAGAGGGGATGGAGGGAGGGAAACCTGGACTGCAGCTATATTAGCACTCTAACATCTACATTTATGGTAGGTACAAAACTGTACTATGTTCATCGTGCATACAGCTGCAGTCATAACAAATGGGTAGAATCCCAAAGCTAAGTAAGGGTGGCAGGCACTAAGTGGAACTAGGAGGGGCTAGGATGCCCTGCAGGACTACTGTGGCAAAGCCCACTCTAGATTTAGAATAAAGTGGAAGGTGATAGTGCTTGGAGAAAGTGTGCACAGAACTCCAAGTGGCTGCTTCCAAAATGTCCTTGGTAGGAACCCCCCTGAGGAAAGCTGCAGAGGTAGCTGTGGCCCTTGTAGAGTGAGATCTGATGCTTGTAGGTACAGTTTTTCCATGAAATGAGTAACAAAAGCGTATGCAGTGGGCTATCCATTTTGAGATTGTCTGTTTGGAGATGGCCTTTCCTTGAGCACCTGTAGCATAGGACACAAAGAGTTGATCTGATTTTCTGAATGGCTTTGTCCTGTCCAAATAATAACAAAGTTGTCTGTGAATGTCCAAGGAATGTAGTAGTCTTTCCCCTTTGTTTTGTGGGTTAGGATAAAAGGTAGGTAAGTGGATAGTCTGATTCAAGGCTACACTGGATACTACCTTTGGCCTAAAGGATGGGTTGGTTCGTAAGGAAACTCTGTCCTGATGGAAACTGATGAAAGGTTGCACAGCCATGAGGGCCTGTAGTTCCGAAACCCTGCGTGCTGAGGTGATAGCCAGAAGGAAGGCTGTTTTCCATGACAAATATTGCAGTTCTGTTGAAGCAGCTGGCTCAAATGGAGGCAGGGTCAGTTTTTCTAAAATGAAGTTGAGGTCCCAAGCAGGTACTGGTGGTTTCCTTGGGGGTTTTATATTCTTAGCCCCTCTGAGGAACTGTCTTAAGAGAGGATGAGAGAAAGGAGGATCAGTGTTGTATTGTGCAGAAAGGGCTGAAGCATGGATCTTGATGGAGGAGAAGGAAAGTCCACTGTTTGACATCTCAGCTAGGTACTGTAATATTTGAGGTAAATTTAGTACCCAAGGATTCTGGCTCTTTTTCTGATTCCAGGCACAAAACCGTTTCCATTTGGCGGAGTAGGCTTTTCTAGTAGAAGGTCTTCTTGCTTCCAAGATGACATCCTGCACCTCCTTGGAGAGAAGGGTCTGTTGGGAAATCAAGGAATCCTCCATGTGGCTAGACTGAGGGTTTTAAGCTGACTGTGAAGAGTTTTGAAGTTGTGCTGAGTCAGTAGAAGAGGCATTAGAGGCAGGATCCATGGTGGGGAATGCGTCAGGCTCCTCGGGAGTTGATACCAGTGTTGTCTTGGCCAGTCTGAAGCAATGAGAATCATCTTTGGCCTCTCTGCTCTGGCTTTTAATAGAACTTTGAGCAGCAGAGGAAGAGGTGGAAAGGCATAGACTGTCAATGTTGTCCAACTGAAAGAAAGTGCATCCACTTTCCAGGCCTGTGGATGATAGGTCCTTGTGCAAAATTTTTTCAGTTGGTAATTTCTGTGGGTAGCAAAGAGATCTATGTCTGGCTGTCCCCATGCCTGGATTATCTTTGCAAAAACTTGAGGATGCAACTTCCATTCATGTGGATCTGTCATATTTCTGCTTAGGTTGTCTGCCAGCGTGTTTTCCTTCCCTGGCAGGAATTGTGCTTGAAGTTGGATTTGCAATTCCAGAGCCGTGTTCCAAAAGGACATGGCTAGTCTGCACAGGGGGTATGAATGAGTTCCTCCCTGTTTATGTACCACATCACTGTGGTGTTGTTTGTCCTTATCAATAGCTGGCCTGGATGCAGTAGGTCTTTGAAGGCCATAATAGCATTTTGTACAGCTAGCATTTCATTTTGATTGATGTGTAGGTGCTTCTCTTTTTGGGACCATTTGCCCTGAATGCACTGATCTGTCATGTGTGCCCCCCAGGCTTAGTCCAAGGCGTCTGTTGTGATGATTTGATTTGCTTGAGGCATGCAGAAGGGGAGACCTATGTTTCTTTGGCATGCTTGAGCCCACCACAGAAATTCCTTTTGAAGACATGGAATGAGTGGTATAATTGTTTCCAAGCTGTGGCTGTGTTGAGACCATAGGTTTTTTAGGTACCATTGAAGTTTCCTCATATGCAGCTTTGCACATGGGATCAGCAGGATGCAAGATGCCATGAATCCCAGAGCCTGCAGGACTTTCCTTGCAGTCAGCCTGGTGAAGGTTGCCATTTTTCTGAAGTATTGAGACAGTTGACCTTGTTTCTCTGGCGTGAGGTAGGCCATCTGGGTGTTTGTATTCAAGCTGGCACCCAGGAAAATTATTGCTTGAGAGGGTATTAGTTTTGATTTCTTTTTGTTGACTGTGTATCCCAGAAAGTTCAACAGTTTTATTACAAATACCAGGTGTTTTAGAAGTATGTGCTTGCTGTCCGCTTGGATCAGGCAGTCATCCAAATATGGGTATATTTGTATTCCTTGAAGTCTGCAGTAGGCAGTTACTGATGGCAGGCATTTCGTGAATACTCTGGGTGCAGTAGATAAGCCAAAGGGCAATGCAGAGAATTGATAATGGGTTGAACCTGCAAGAAATCTGAGGTATCTTCTGCAATCTTGTCTGATAGGGACATGCAGGTATGCCTCCTTGAGGTCCAATGTTACCAGCCAAGACTCCTTCCCCAGCATGGGAAGAAGCTGCTGTAATGTGAGCATCTTGAATTTTGGTACGAGTAAATATGTGTTTAGGATGGATAGGTCCAAAATAGGTCTCCAATCTTTGTCCTTCCTTGGTACCAGGAATAGTCTGGAATAAAAACCTTGACCCTGTTCTTTTGCAGGTACCTCTTGAATAGCTTTCATGTCCATGAGAGCTGAAATTTGTTTTTGCGCCTCTGCCCTTTGATTTTGTGGCAGGTCTGGCATGCCTCTCATTTTTGGAAGGGTGTGAAAATGGAATCTGTAGCCTCTGTTTATAATGTCCAGGATACATTTGTCTTTTGTGACAATATGCCAATTTTTTGAAAATAATGCCAGTTTTCCGCCTAAAGGTGCTGCCATTAATGCTTTGCTTGGCATGCAAAGGGGAAAGTCATTGTGTCTGCTTTCTGAATGACTGTGATCTATCTTCTCCACCTCTTGGTGTAGGTGCTTGCCATTGTCTGCCTCTAAATGATCCTTGAGATTGCCCTCTACCCCTCGGGCGCCTGTATCTACCTCTTTGAGGTCTGTCCGTGGCTGGAAAGGACCAATTTTTTGAAGGCCAGTTTCTGCTGAAACGTGGAGGCTGTACCTGTAGGAAATCTTTCACTGTTTGCATTGATCTTGCCTTTTCCTCCATTTTCTTTAGTACCTCCTCAGCTTTAACACCAAACAATACATCTTTCTGAAGAGGTGCATCTAGTAATTTAGCTTTGACATGATCTGGTAAGGTTTGCTCTTTGAGCCAAGCATGTCTACGTATGACAGACCCTGTAACAGCAGCTCTACATGAGGCCTTTAAAGCATCAAAACCACATTGCAAGGTATGTTTACCCACTTGCTCTGCACTATGTAACAAATCCTGCAACTCCTTTAAATCTGGTTGCTCAGGTTGTGTCATTTGCTTTTCAACTGAGATAATAAAAACTGTTGATACTTTAACATATGGAACTGACAGCTTAATGCCCTCATGGTTAAAGTGGCCGAGGTGTATACCTTTTCCTCCCCACCTTTCTAAAGCTCTGGAATCTCTCTCTCTGAAGGTAGTGGGTTTTTGGCAGTAGAGGCCTTAATTCCCTTGGGACCCTGTGAAATAGTTTCTGGGTCAGCAGCATGGCTTTTGTATAGGAATTGGTGTGAATCAGGAACCCGTTAATACCTGTCAGGTTTAACAGGAGCTGGAGGTAAAGATTCTGGATTTAGGCTGGCTTCTGTGTACACATCATCTAATATATCCAAGACAGGAGGGATAGCCAGAAGCCTGTGCTGGGGAAGCAAGAGAAAATCTCTGAGCCTTTTCTTGGAATCTGAGTAATCTTGGCCTTCCCAGTGAAAGTGTTCCCTCAAGGTATGTAAGGTTTCCCCAAAAGAATAGTTCTCAGGGGGGGGGGACCGAGGGAATGGACTCCTCAGCATCAGAGTCTTCAAAAGGGGAATATGAATATTCCTGGTCCTCAGAATGTTCTGAGGTAATAGGGGCTTGGTCTGAGGAAGAGTAGTCTTCCTCCAATATGGGCCTTTTGTCCGAGAGGGGTTGAGAACCCCTGATAAGAGTAATCAAATCCTCAGCCATTTTGAGCATCTGTTTTTTAGGCATGGGGCCTTGAGAGGGGCTCTGTGGAGCTTGTCTTTTAGTTTTCATGGCTGCTTTGGATTTTGTGAAAGCCTTAATGGAAAAAGAGAAAGGCCTGAAGACACCTTGAGAAGTGGCAGGCCTGTCTAAACTCGGAGTTTCCCCGCCAAGAGTGGCGTTGGTATCTGTAGTCGAGTGGGGGCCGAGGAGCCTGTGACCTCGGGCACAGAAGACACTGCTAAAGAAGCGTCATCGGTACTCAGGGGCTGCGTAGGCGCCTCGCTGAGAACCGGAGCACCGGTAGCCGGCTTTAGCGTGGTGTCTGTAGAAGTCGCAGACCTCGTATGTCAGTCCTTATCTTTGCGTCTTTTACTCAAAACTGGAGTCTGAGTATCCGACGACATAATGTAATTAAATTTTTTGCCAAAATAGTGTTGGGCGAACTCCACCCATGCTTAATAGTGCGTTTGTTGAATCTAGCACAAAAACAACAGGCTGAGACGTCGTGGTCTGGGCCTAAGCAAGGAATACAGAAGGAATGGAAATCCTTATGCAGTATTTGCTTCCCACATGAAATGCAATTATTAACTTTGTCTGACATCGGTCTGAGGCAAGAAAAGTTTCCCGAATGGGGTACTTAGCTTTCAAGAAGACTTCAGCTGAAATATTTTCGTAAATCTCAGGAGCTGGCCGACCGGCACTTGTGAACTGCTTCTGCTTCGGGCACCACGCAGCAAGAAAGACTGAAGAAAATGGCATCGGCTGGTTCTTTTATACCCCTGCCGCACTGACATCAGGGAAGAAGCGACGACAACCGATGCCGGACCTGGACTTTGGAATTCGGCCGACCGAGGACTCGCCTGACGGCAGGATAACCCTTCTGTTATGACTGCAGCTGTATGCACGATGAACATCACAGTACGAATGAAAATCTTTGTGAGGTATTTGCTTTCCACAAGAAATACAATTATTGACTTTTACTGACATCGGTGTAGAGAGCGGCTGCGGTGGTGCAGCGGTTAGCTTTGCCACCTCACAGCAAGAGGTTCTCCAGTTCGATTCTCGGCTGGGGTGCCTTCTGTGCGGGGTCTGCAAGTCCTCCCTGTGGTTGTGTGGGTTTCCTCTTGGTGCTCCGGTTTCTTCCCACATCCCAAAGACATGCAGTAGGTGGTTTGGGCACTCTAAATTGGCCCTAGGTGTGAGTGCATGTGTGTGTGCCTTCTGTGGAAGGTTGGGTGCCAGGCTGGCAACTGGACACCATAAAAACTCCACTGCCAGTCATGAGGACAGATCCGCTGTGGCGACCCCTAACCGAGAAAAAGCCGAAAGAAGACTGACATCAGTTTAGAGCAAGAAAAAGTTTCCCCAATGGGGTACTTAGCTTTAGTTGAAGACTTTGGTTCTGAAACTCAAAAACGAAAATTTCAGGAGCCGACCAGCACTTGCGAACAGCTTCTGTTTCGGGCACCGCACGGCAAGAAAGACTGATGTAATGGTGTCAGCTGCATGCTTTATACCCCTACCTGACATCACGGAACATGAGGCAGCAACTGACGCAGGACCCAAGACTTTGATAATCAGACCGACTGAGGGCTAGTGCAAGCAGATAACCCAAATGTGATGACTACAACAGTGAAACACGAAGAACATCCACCTTTGGCATGAAGGAGGGGGTTCTCAGGGAGACTGTGTCTGCATGGAAGATGATAAATGGCTCAATGGCCATTAAAGCTTGAAGCTCTGACACTCTCCTGGCTGAAGTGATCGCTAGGAGAAAGGCATTCCTCCAAGAGAGGCACTTTAATTCTGAGGATGGTACAGGCTCAAAGGGGGGTAGAGTAAGCTTTTCTAAAACCTAGTTCAGATCCCAGACTGGGGTGTGCTGTCTCCTGGGAGGCCCAATATTAGAGGCTCCTCTAAGGAATTGTTTGAAAAGAGGGTGGAAGAAAGTACAGTTGTGTACCTACCATTAATGTAGATGTTCGAGTGTATTCACTGTTGCAGTCATTACACTTGAGGTTATCCTGCTGGCAAGCTACCCGCAGTTGGCCTGAATTCCAAAGTCCTGGTCTGGCGTTGGTTGCTGTCACCTCTTCCCTGACGTCAGTGTGCCAGGGGTATAAAATATGCAGCCGACGCCATTTTCTTCAGTTTTTCTTGCCCCAGATGTCAGGTGCCCCCAAAAGGATACGCTAAAAAACATTGCTTAGAAAAGCATGGACTAAAATAAACAATACCTTCAACTACAAGCAAATACACCACATAGGTTGTATAGGATAAAGAAGTACAGATAAGTCCCAGCAAAGAAAGGGGGATGGTGGGTGGGTAACCTGGACTGCAACAGTGAATACACTCGAACATCTACATTTATGGTAGGTACACAACTGTACTATGTTCATCGTGTTTCACTGTTGCAGTCATTACACTTAGGTTGAAGAACAAAACCAATAATCCAAAATGATGTCACGCAGTAACAGGACCCGGAACGCACTGGCAAGAACAATTGTAAATAAAACCGCCTTTAATGGAGTAAATAACAATGAACAATACTCCAAAAACAAGTGACTTTCTTGGTACTAAGAAAAGGCGAGTAAAATCCTTGTCCCTGCTCTTAGTGTGGCACTGGCTGAATGGCCCTCATGTCCACGAGAGATGAAACTTATTTTTGTGCCTCTGCCCACTGATTGTGTGGCAGATCTGGCATACCTTTTGCCTTTGGAAGGGTGTGAAAGCGGAACCTGTAGCCCCTGAGAGACTATATTTAGGTCCTGGGTGATCGTGTGCCAATTTTGTGAAAAAAGTGCTAGCTTTCCCCCTAAGGGTGCTGCCAAAAGATAAGTGCTTGGAATTGGTAGAGGGAAGTCATTGGGACTGTTTCCTATATGGCTATGATTTGTCTTCTCCACTTTTGGAGGTAGAAGCACCCCATTGTTTGGGCCTGTATGAGCCCTGGGGCTGTTGTCTGCCTCTAGGGTGTCTGTATCTGCCTCTTTGTGGCCTGTCTGACAGGGGAAAGGACAATTTCTTAGAAGGCCAGTTCCTGCTAAATCTGGGTGGCTGTACCTGTAAGAAATCCTTCACTGTCTGCATAGATTTAGCTTTATCCTCCATTTTCAACACCTCTTCTGCTTTAACACAAAGTATCATGCTGTAATGGAGCATCCGATAATTTTGCTTTAACATGATCAGGCAGAGTCTGTTCCTTTAACAAGCGTGCCTTCTAATAATGGAACCTGTTACAGCGGCCCTGCAAGAGCCCTCCAGTGAATCATAAAGTACAGTTTTGTACCTACCATAAATGTAGATGTTCAAGTGCTAATACAGTTGCAGTCATAACAGATGGGTTTTCCTGCCATCAGGCGGGTCCTCGGTCGGCCGAATTCCAAAGTCTAGGTCCGGCGTCGGTTGTCGTCGCTTCTTCCCTGACGTCAGAGCGCCAGGGGTATAAAAGAACCAGCCGACGCCATTTTCTTCAGTTTTTCTTGCCCCAGATGTCAGGTGCCCCCAGAAGGAAGGCAATACATAAATTTGTGTAATAAGGCAATGCAATATAATCAAAATATAGTAGTTGCAAGGAAATACACCATAAAAGAATACCCCAATCAGGTTGTATGAGGAGGTGTTAGCCAATAGGCCTGTCCCAAGAGAGGAAGGAAGGAGGGAAACCTGGACTGCAGCTGTATTTAGCACTCGAACATCTACATTTATGGTATGTACAAAACTGTACTATGTTCATTGTGCATACAGCTACAGTCATAACAGATGGGTGGAATCCCAAAGCTAAGAAAGGGGTGGTAGGAACTAGGAGGAGCCAGAATGCCCTGCAAGACTGCAGTGGCAAAGCCTGCTCTAGTTTTGGAGTATAATGGTAGGTGGTAGTGCTTGGAGAAGGTATGCACAGAACTCCAAGTGGCTGCTTCCAAAATATCTTTGGTAGGAACTCCTCTGAGGAAAGCTGCAGAGGTAGCTGTGGGCCCTTGTGGAGTGAGATCTGATGCCTGCAGGTACAGTTTTACCATGAAAAGAGTAACAAAAGCGTATGCAGTGGGCTATTCATTTTGAGATTGTCTGTTTGGAAACTGGCTTCCCTTGAGCTCCTATAGCATAGGACACAAAGAGCTGTTCAGATTTTCTGAAAGGCTTTGTTCTGTCCAAATAATAATGCAGCTGTCTGTGGATGTCCAAGGAATGTAGTAGTCTCTCCCCTTTGTTTTGAGGATTAGGGTAGAAGGTAGGTAACTGTATAGCCTGATTCAAAGCTACCCTGGATACCACCTTTGGCATAAAGGATGGGTTGGTTCGTAAGGAAACTCTGTCCTGATGGAAGATGATAAAAGGCTGCACAGCCATGAGGGCTTGTAGTTCTGATACCCTATGAGCTGAGGTGATAGCCAGAAGGAAAGCTGTTTTCCAAGACAAATATTGCAAATCTGTTGAGGCAGCTGGCTCAAAGGGAGGCAAGGTCAGCTTTTCTAGAATGAAATTGAGATCCCAAGCAGGTATTGGTTATTTCCTTGGGGGTTTTATATTCTTAGTCCCTCTGAGGAACTGTCTTAAGAGGGGGTAAGAGAATAAAGGTGGATCAGTGTTGTATTCTGCAGAAATGGCTGAGGCATGGATTTTGATGGAGGAGAATGAAAGTCCACTGCTTAGCAGCTCAGCTAGATACTATAATATTTGAGGTAAATTCAGTTTTCCAGGATTCTGGCCCTTTTTCTCATTCCAGGCACAAAACAGTTTCCATTTTGTTATATAACCCATCTGTTATAACTGCAGCTGTATGCACGATGAACATCCACATTGCAAAGTATGTTTTCCCCACTTGATGTTCATCGTGCATACAGCTGCAGTCATAAAAGATGGTTCTCCTGCTGTCAGGCGGGTCCTCGGTCGGCCGAATTCCAAAGTCTAGGTCCGGTGTCGGTTGTCGTCGCTTCTTCCCTGACGTCAGTGCGACAGGGGTATAAAAGAACCAGCCGACGCCATTTTCTTCAGTCTTTCTTGCTGCGCGGTGCCCGAAGCAGAAGCAGTTCGCAAGTGCCGGTCGGCCAGCTCCTGAAATTACGAATATTTTTCAACCGAAGACTTCTAGAAAGCTAAGTACCCCGTTGGGGAAACTTTTCTTGCCTCAGACTGATGTCAGACAAAATTAATAATTGCATTTCATGTGGGAAGCAAATACCGCATAAGGATTTCCATTCCCTTTGCATTCCTTGCTTAGGCCCAGACCACGACGTCTCGGCCTGTCGTTTTTGTGCTACATTCAACAAACGCACTATTAAGCATCGGGCGGAGTTCGCTCAACACTATTTTGGCAAAAAGTTTAATTACAACATGTCGTCGGATACTCCGACTCCAATTTTGAGTAAACGACGTAAAGATAAGGACCGACATACGAGGTCCGCGACTTCTACCGACACCACGCTAAAGCCGACTACATGTGCTCTGGTTCTCAGCGATGCACCTACGCAGCCCCTGACTACCGATGACACTTCATTTGCGGCGTCTTCTGTGCCCGAGGTCGCAGGCTCTTGACCCACACCCGACTACAGATACCGAAGTCACTCTTGGCGGGGAAACTCAGAGTTCAGACAGGCCTGCCACCTCTCAAGGTGTCTTCAGGCCTTCTTCTTCTTTTTCCATTAAGGCTTACACTAAATCTAAAGCAGCCATGCATTCTAAAAGACAAGCTCCACAGGGCCCCTCTCAAGGCCCCATGCCTAAAAAGCAGATGCTCAAAATGGCTGAGGATTTGATTACTCTTATCAGGGGTTCTCAACCCCCCCCCCAGACAAAAGGCCCAGAGTGGAGGAAGAATACCTTTCCTCGGACCAGGCCTCCATTACTTCAGAGCATTCTGAGGACCAGGAACATTCTTACTCCCCTTTTGAAGATTCTGATGCAGAGGAGTCCATTCCCTCTGTCTCACCCCCAAGGATTACTCTTTTGGGGAAACCTTGTACACCTTAAGGGAACACTTCCACTGGGAAGGCCAAGAGTACTCAGACTCCAAGAAAAGGCTCAGGGATTTCCTCTTGCTCCCTTCAGCACAGGCCTCTGGCTATACCTCCTGTCTTAGACATACTAGATGATGTGTATTCAGAGGCCAGCCTTCACCCAGATTCTTTACCTCCAGCTCCAGTCAAGCCTGACGGGTATTACCGGGTTCCTGATTCACACCAATTCCTATACAAAAGCCATGCGGCTGACCCAGAAACTATTTCACAGGGTCCCAAGGGAATTAAGGCCTCCGCTGCCAAAAATCCATTACCTTCAAGAGAGAGAGAGATTCCAGAGCTTTAGAAAGGTGGGGAAAAAAGGTATACACCTCAGCCACTTTAACCATGAGGGCATTAAACTGTCAGTTCTATATGTTAAAGTATCAACAGTTTTTGTTATCTCAGTTCATAGGTTTAGGTTCATACTAGGCTATCTGCCCTAGGGCATTTATAAGCCTAGCCAGTGTGTGTGTGGCTTTCACCACCCCTTAGGATGAGAATACTATACCCATTAGTTTGCTGTGCCTCTGTCCAGCAGTGACACAGAGATGATTCCCGGGGTAAACCTACGATCTCCCATCCACTCGTCAAGATTTCTCTTGAACAGAGTCAGTGAGGGGCTCTGCCTCACATGGACTGGGATTCTGTTCCATAGTGTAGGAAGTCTCTGGGTGATGAATCTGTCCCCCCAGCACGTCCTATTTATATCCGTGTAGAGGTTTAAGTCTCTTGCTCTCGTGGCTCTGGTGGATTTGGAAATTTTTGAGGTGGAGCATGTCCATTAATTCCGGGTTGGACATGGCCTTGTATGTCAGGCACAGATCACCTCTGAGCAGACGGTATGCGACTGAATAGAGCTGGAGTTTCTTCAGTCGGGCAGCGTATGACATATGTTTGAGCCCCTTTATCCTTTTGGTGAGGAATTTTTGGGGTCTTTCCAACTGCTGCAGGTGTCGGGTAAGGTACGTTCCGAATGGGGCATTGTACTCAATCATTGGTCTGATAAGTGAAGAGTACAGGGGTACAATGACCTCTCCTGATCTGGATGTGAATCCCTTCATGATCAGGTGGGCAATGTAGAAGGTCTTCCTAACCACTTTGGCAATGTGAGTGTCAAAAGAGAGGTTACTGTCAACTTGGGTCCCCAGGTCCCTGATAACTTCTTCCATGTTTAATGGATTACCACCTATGTGGTAATTAGGGGTTACCTTGTTTTTCCCAAAGGGTATGACTATACATTTTTTGGCATTTAGCTTAAGGCCATGGCTTTGGCACCAGTTATCCATTTCTATGAGACCTCTCTGGAGGATGTCTGTGTCTGATGGAGTGTCAATTATGGTGCCCAGTTTGCAGTCATCTGCAAATTGTCAGCCACAATCCCCTTATGTTTGCCGGCACTTCAGAAAAATAAATGCCGAACAAGAGGGGGCCCAGGACTGAGCCTTGTGGGACACCGCTCGTGACCGGCTTAGAGTCTGACATGGCACCAGCAACTCTAACCCTGTGGGTTCTGTCCTTGAGCCAGTTTGCAACCCATCTTGTGACATATGGGTTTACATCTAAGCTGGTGAGCTTTTCTATGATGCCCGAGTGGGGTATTGTGTCGAACGCTTTTGCTAGGTCAAGGTAGGCTGTGTGAACTGCCTTACCCTCATCAATGGCCTTAGTGACTGTTTCGAAAAAGTCGACCAAGTTCAAGAGGCAGGATCTGCCCTTGACAAAGCCAAATTGGGTAGGATCCAGTGTCTGTAGGTCCCCAATGTCTTTATTTATGAGTTCCATTATGATTTTCTCCATAGCTTTGCAGACAAGGCTCGTCAAGCTTATGGGGCGGTAATTTCCAGGGTCCGTACAAGCACCGCCTTTGTGGAGTGGGACCACAGTTGCCATACGCCATTCTTTGGATACGTATCCTGTAGTAAGGCTAAGATTAAACAGCAGCCTTATGTGTGGGTTTAGTCCCTCATTGAGTTCGTGTAGCACACAGCCGGGGACACCGATTGAAAAGCAAAATGTCACAACCTGAACAACCAGACTTGAAGGAGTTGCAGGATTTGTTGCATAGTGCAGAGCAAGTGGGTAAACATACCTTGCAAAGTGGTTTTGATGCTTTAGAGGCCTCTTGTAGAGCTGCTGTTACAGGATCAGTCATACATAGACATGCTTGGCTCAAAGAGCAAACCTTACCAGATCATGTCAAAGCTAAATTACTAGATGCACCTCTTCAAAAGGATGTATTGTTTGGTTTTTAAGTTGAGGAGGTATTAAAGAAAATGGAGGAAAAGGAAAAATCAATGCAAACAGTAAAAGATTTCCTACAGGTACAACCGCCACGTTTCAGTAGAAATTGGCCTTCAAAAAATTGGTCCTTTCCAGCCACGGACAGACCTCAAAGAGGTAGATACAGGCGCCCGAGAGGTAGAGGGCAATCTCAAGGATCATTTAGAGGCAGACAATGGCTAACACCTACACCAAAAGGGGGTGAGGATAGTTCACAGCCATTCAGAAAGCAGACCCAATGACTTTCCCCTTTGCATGCCAAGCAAGGCTCAAATGGCAGCACCTTTAGGTGGAAAACTGGCATTATTTTAAAAGAATTGGCATGCTGTCACAAAAGACAAATGGATCCTGGACATTATAGACAGAGGATACAGATTCCACTTTCACACCCTTCCAAAAATGAGAGGCATGCCAAACAATCAAAGGGCAGAGGCACAAAAACAAATTTCAGATCTCATGGACATGAAAGCTATTCAAGAAGTACCTGCACAAGAACAGGGTCAAGGTTTTTATTCCAGACTATTCCTGGTACCAAGGAAGGGCAAAGATTGAAGACCTATTTTGGACCTATCCATCCTAAACACATATTTACTCGTACCAAAGTTCAAGATGCTCACATTACAGCAGCTTCTTCCCATGCTGGGCAAGGAGTCTTGGCTGGTGACATTGGACCTCAAGGAGGCATACCTGCATGTCCCAATCAGACAAGATTGCAGAAGATACCTCAGATTTCTTGCAGGTTCATCCCATTATCAATTCTCTGCATTGCCCTTTGGCTTATCTACTGCGCCCAGAGTGTTCACGAAATGCCTGGCATCAGTAATTGCCTTCTGCAGACTTCAAGGGATACAAATATACGCATATCTGGATGACTGCCTGATCCAAGCGGACAGCAAACACACTCTTCTGAAACACCTGGCATTTGTAATAATGTTGTTGAAATCTCTGGGATACACAGTCAACAAAAAGAAGTCAAGACTAATACCCTCTCAAACAATAATTTTCCTGGGTGCCAGCTTGGATACAAACACCCAGATGGCCTATCTCACGCCAGAGAAACAAGGGCAATTAACTCAATACTTCAGAAAACTGGCAACCTTCACCAGGCTGACTGCAAGGAAAATCCTACAGGCTCTGGGATTCATGGCATCTTGCATCCTGCTAATCCCATGTGCAAAGCTGCATATGAGGAAACTTCAATGGTACCTAAAAAAACTTATGGTTTCAACACAGCCACAGTTTGGAAACAATCATACCACTGATTCCATGTCTTCAAAAGGAATTTCTGTGGTGGGCTCAAGCATGCCAGAGAAACATAGGTCTCCCATTCTGCAAGCCTCAAGCAAATCAAGTCATCACAACAGATGCCTCTGACTACGCCTGGGGGGTGCACATGACAGATCGGTGCATTCAGGGCAAATGGTCACAAAAAGAAAAGCACCTACACATCAATCAAAAGGAAATGCTAGCAGTAATAAATGCTATTATGGCTTTCAAAGACCTACTGCATCCAGGGCAGCTATTGATAAGAACAGACAACACCACAGTGATGTGGTACATAAACAAACAGGGAGGAACTCATTCATATCCCCTGTGCAGACTAGCCATGTCCCTGTGGAACACGGCTCTGGAACTGCAAATCCAACTTCAAGCACAATTCCTGTCAGGGAAAGAAAACACACTGGTAGACAACCTGAGCAGAAATATGACAGATCCACACGAATGGAAGTTGCATCCTCAAGTTTTTACAATGATAATTCAAGCATGGGGAAGGCCAGACATAGATCTCTTTGCCACCCACAGAAATTACTAATTGACAAAAGTTTGCTCAAGGACCTTTCATCCACAGGCCTGGAAAGTGGACGCACTTTCAGTTGGACAACAATGACGGTTTATGCCTTTCCACCGCTGGCCAAAGTTCTATTAAAAGGCAGAGCAGACAAACCAAAGATGAGTCTCATTGCTCCAGACTGGCCAAGACAACACTGGTACCCACTCCTGAGGAGCCTGACGCATTCCCCACCATGGATCCTGCCTCTAATGCCTCTTCTACTGACTCAGCACAACTTCAAAACTCTTCACAGTCAGCTGAAAACACTCAATCTAGCCGCATGGAGGACTCCTTAAATTCACAACAGACCCTACTCTCCAAGGAGATGCAGGATGTCATTTTGGAGGCCAGAAGGCCTTCAACTAGAAAAGCCTACTCCGCAAAATGGAAACGGTTTTGTGTCTGGAATCAGAAAAAGGGTCAGAATCCTGGAATACTGAATTTACCTCAAATACTACAGTACCTAGCCGAGCTGCTAAGCAGTGGACTTTCATTCTCCTCCATCAAAATCCATGCCTCAGCCATTTCTGCAGAGTACAACACTGATCTTCCTTTATTCTCTCACCCTCTCTTAAGACAGTTCCTCAGAGGGGCTAAGAATATAAAACCCCCAAGGAAGCAACCAGTACCGGCTTGGGACCTCAATTTCATTCTAGAAAAACTAACCCTGCCTCCTTTTGAGCCAGCTGCTTCAACAGATCTGCAATATTTGTCATGGAAAACAGCCTTCCTTCTAGCTATCACCTCAGCACGCAGGGTTTCGGAACTACAAGCCCTCATGGCTGTGCAGCCTTTCATCATTTTCCATCAGGACAGAGTTTCCTTATGAACCAATCCTTTATTTATGCCAAAGGTAGTATCCAGGGTAGCCTTGAATCAGGCTATCCACTTACCTACGTTTTACCCTAATCCACAAAACAAAGAGGAGAGGCTACTACATTCCTTGGACATTCACAGACAGCTCTGTTATTATTTGGACCGAACAAAGCCTGTCAGAAAATCAGAGCAACTCTTTGTGTCCTATGCTACAGGTGCTCAAGGGAAGCCTATTTCCAAACAGACAGTCTCAAAATGGATAGCCCACTGTATACGCTTTTACTCTTTTCATGGTAAAACTGTACCTACAGGCATCAGATCTCACCCCACAAGGGCCACAGCTACCTCTGCAGCTTTCCTCAGGGGGGTTCCTACCAAAGATATTTTGGAAGCAGCCACTTGGGAGTTCTGTACATACTTTCTCCAAGCACTATCACCTACCATTATTCTCCAAAACTAGAGCAGGCTTTGCCACTGCAGTCTTGCAGGGCATCCTGGCTCCACCTAGTTCCACTTAGTGCCTACCACCCCTTTATTAGCTTTGGGATTCTACCCATCTGTTATGACTGCAGCTGTATGCACGATGAACATAGTACAGTTTTGTACCTACCATAAATGTAGATGTTCGAGTGCTAATACAGCTGCAGTCCAGGTTTCCCTCCCTCCTTCCCCTCTTGGGACAGGCCTTATGGCTAACACCTCCTCATACAACCTCATTGGGGTATTCTTTTATGGTGTATTTGCTTGCAACTACTGTTTTTTGATTATATTGCATTTGCTTTACTACATAAATTTATGTTTTGCCTTCCTTCTTGAGGCACCTGACATCTGGGGCAAGAAAAACTGAAGAAAATGGCGTCGGCTGGTTCTTTTATACCCCTGTCGCACTGACGTCAGGGAAGAAGCGACGACAACCGACGCCGGACCTAGACTTTGGAATTCGGCCGACCGAGGACCCGCCTGACGGCAGGAGAACCATCTGTTACGACTGCAGCTGTATTAGCACTCAAACATCTACATTTATGGTAGGTACAAAACTGTACTTTCAGCTGCATGCAATAAATCCTGCAATGCCTTGTTCTCAGAACATTCAGAATTTGACATTTTCTGTTTTAACAGAGACATTAAGTATTGCTGATATTTAAGCATATGAAACTGACAATTTAAAGCTCTTACAGCCAAGGTAGCAGAAGTATAAACTTTTTTCCACCATCTGTCCAGTGCCCTAGAATCTCTATCTGAGGGGACAGGGTTTTTTGCAGTAGCAGCCTTGACCCCCTTGGGACCCTGAGAAATAGTTTCTGGGTCAGCAGCAGGGTTTTTATATAGAAATTTATTAGAATCTGGAACCCTGTAGTATCTGCCTGACTTAACAGGTGCAGGAGGTAGTGAGTCGGGAGACAGGCCGGACTCTAAAATACATCATCTACAATGTCTAGAACAGGTGGAATAGCAAGAGGTCTGTGCTGAGGTAGTAGACGAAAGTCTCTGAGCCTTTTCTTAGAATCTGAATAATCTTGGCTCTCCCAGTGGAAATGCTCCCTCATGGTATGCAGGGTTTCCCCCAAATGAGTAATCCTCAGGAGAAGAAGCTGAAGGAATAGATTCTTCATCATCAGAATCCTCATAGGGAGGAATAGAGTATCCCTGTTCTGAGGAACCAGAGGAAATGGAAACCTGACCAGACGAATCATATTCAGTATCTTGCCTAGGCCTCTTATCAGGAGGGGGATGGGAACCCCTGATCAAAGTAATTAGGTCTTCGGCCATTTTGAGCATCTGTTTCTTAGGCATGGAAGTCTGTCCTAGAGAATGCTGTACTTGTTTCCTTGTCTTTAAAACTGTTTTAGTCTTTGTCTTGGATGCTAAAGTTGGCTTGATATAAAGCCGTGTAGGTCTGAAAACACCCTCAGAAGCCGATGCCTGCTCAGCGGCTCCGGACCCATTTGAGGGATTAGTTTACGAAGGCCCAATACCTTGAGTATCCAGAGGCCAAGCTGTCTCCACATGGGAGTCGCAGGTGGCCTGTGGCAGCGGGTGTCAGGGGCTGCAAAAGTGCCTCACTGAGAACCGGCGACTGGCCTAGAAGAGGCTTCGTCGTCAGTTTTGGACCTCGGATGCCTGTCCTTTTCTTTTTCCTTGTGCTTTTTATGAATTCTGGTAGTCGGTTGTTCCAACGGCATTATATAGTTAAATCTTCGGCCAAAGTAATGAAAAGCAAAATCGTACCAATGCTTAATAGTGCATTGGTTAAATCTAGCACAAAACCGACAACTAGCAACGTCGTAGTCAGGGCCTAGGCAAGGAATACAGTAAGAATAAAAATCCTTATGAGGTATTTGCTTCCCACAAGAAATACAATTGTTAACTTTTTCTGACATTGGACTGGAGCAAGAAAAAAGTTTCCCCAACGGGGTACTTAGCTTTATAGAAGACTTCAGATCTGAAATTCAATTTAGAAAATCTCAGGAGTCGGCCGACCGGCACTTGCAAACTGTTTTACTTCGGGCACCGCGCGGCAAGAAAGACTGAAGAAAATGGTGTCGGCTGCATCTTTTATACCCCTGGCATCAGGGAAGTGGCGAGAGCA
This sequence comes from Protopterus annectens, assembly GCF_019279795.1. Taxonomy (NCBI): domain Eukaryota; kingdom Metazoa; phylum Chordata; order Ceratodontiformes; family Protopteridae; genus Protopterus; species Protopterus annectens. The sequence continues at coordinate 439,518,230 of NC_056730.1, forward strand.
ATCAATGCCGGACCAGGACTTTGGAATCCAGGCAGACTGTGGGTAGCCTGCCAACAGGATAACCCCAAGTGTAATGACTGCAACAGTGAAACACGATGAACATCAATGGTTTTTCTGTATCAAAGTGTGCTGAGATGACAGAGGCATGGATATTTATGGAGGGAGAGACCCTTATTAAAGCTCAGCCAGATAATCTAGAATAAGAGGAATGGAGGGCAGATGAATGTCTGCCCCCTTGGAATGGCTGCAGGAGCAGAATCTTTTCCATTTTCCAGCATAAGATTTTCTGGTGATGGGCCTTCTGTGATGATGTCAAGGACTTGCTTTATAGACTCCTTGTTGGTTATGGCAGAATAAGCCATGCTGAGAGCTTGAAGGTCTGGGTGCAGCATTGTCCCCCCCGGATAGCAGGTGAGGTATCAGAGGTAGCTGCCAGGGGGGCTGGAGAGAAAGACTGCGCAGCAGTGGGTACAAATGCTATCTGTAGTAATGAGTATTGCTTTTGGTTTTTCCTCCCTTATCTTGATTAATACTTTTGGGATGAGAGGCAGAGGTGGGAATACACACACAGAGGGTATTCCAAGTAAGGTCAGGTCATCGACCTTCTAGGTCAGGTGATGATACTCCCTGGTGCAGAATTTCTGTACTTGGTGATTTAAATGGGAGGAAAAGAGGTCCACCTGGGGCTTCCCCATGTGTGGGTAACTTGCAGAAAAATATCCTTGTGGATTTGCCATTCATGTGGGTCCAGCAGGTTTCTGCTTAACTGGTCTGCTAGGGTGTTGTTGATGCCTTGTAGGCATTGGGCTATAAGATGTAGTCCCATGGATGATGATGCTAGCCACAGGTTCATGGCTAGTCTGCACAGGGGGTAAGATTAGGTCTCTCCCTGTTTGTTGAGGTAGGTTTGGAAGGATGCCAGATAGTTTTGCACTGCTATCATTTCCTTTTGGTTGATGTGCAAGGGTAGTATTTGAGCATCCCAGAGACCTTGGGTGCATCTGCCTTCCAGGTGTGCACCCCAGGCTATGTCCTAAGCATCTGTAGTTATGGTCTGGTCTGATGGACGAAGGGTGAATGGAAGTCTTTTGTTCACAGGACAGGCCTGAGCCTACCAGAGGAACTCTGATCTTATGCAAGGGATCAAAGGCAGGGAGGTGTCCAGAGGCTGAGTGTTGACATCATAGGTTCTTTAGGTACCACTGAATTTTCCTCATGTGCAGTCTGGCCAGAGGTACCAGGAGGATGCATGAGGCCATGTACCCTACAGCTTGCTGGAATTTCCTGGCAGAAAGCTGGGTTAGGGAGGCCAGAGTAGTGTTTTGGTAAGAAGCTTTGTTTTTCTGGGGACAGAAAGGCCATTTGCTGTTCTGTGTCCAATAAGGCTCCCAGAAATATGATTTTCCTGGTAGGTTTCTGTTTTGATTTCCTTTCATTGATAGTGAACCCCAGAGAGGTGAGTAGGGTTTTTACAAATGAGAGGTGCTACAGGAGCAGTTCCTTGCAGTCTCTGCCTGGGTGAAACAGTCATCCAGGTAAGGGTAAATCTGTACATTGTTTTCCTGCAAAAGGTAATGTCAGGAGCTAGACATTTGGTGAATACCCTGGGAGCAGTAGATAAGCAAAATGGCAAAGCACAGAATTGAAAGTGCAATGATCCTGCGCTGAAGCGCAGGAATTTTCTACATGATTCCCTTATTGGGATGTGCAGGTAAGCATCCTTTTGGGCAAAGGTGACCATCCAAACTTTCTTTTGCAGCATAGGTAGAAGCTGTTGTAAGGTAAGCATTTTGGGATTACTAGGAAAGTATTAAGAAAAGATAGGTCCAGGATGGGACGCCAAGTTCCCTCTTTCCTGGGAACAAGGAATATAATCCTTCTGCATCTTGTTCTGGAGGCACAGGTTCTATTGCCCTTAGGGCTATGAGGTTTTGCACTTGTTTTAGTGCTTCTATCCACTGGTTTGGAGGTAGGTTGGGTACCGTCTTGGAGGTGGTAGTTCTCAGAAATTGAATTTGTACCCCTGAGCAATGATTTTGTAAGACCCACTGATCTTCTGTTATAAAGTTCCAATTTTCTCTGCAAAGAGAGCGCCTTCCTCCTAGAGTTTGGTGTGATGGAAGCAGGCAGACATGGGAAAGGTAGTTTTTAGCATACATTGTTGTTTTTGAACTCCCTGCTCTAGAGTTAGAGAGGGGCCCCTGTTTAATTCTTTGCTGGGCCTGAGTTTGAGTCCTGGTGGGTCTGTCCCTACAGGTTTTGCCTTGTGCCTGCCTGTTTGGTGCAGGAAACGACCAGTGTTTAGAGGGAAAATTTCTGCATCGATTTAGCTTTGTCTTTCATCTTTTTAAGTACCTCTTCAGTTTTCTGTCCAAACAAACGGTCTTTGCCAAGAGGTGAAGCCATGATTTTAGCTTTGACATGATCAGGGAAAGGTTGTTCCTTCAACCATGCATGTCTTCTGATAACAGATCCTGTCACTGCTGCCCTGCTAGGTGCTTCTAGGGCATCAAATCCACAGTGCAAGGAGTGCTTTGCCACCTGATATGAAGAGTGTAGTAATTCTACTTATTATTGGCAAAATCTGGTAAAGCAGAAATTTTCTGTTTCAAAAGTTCTAAAGTGCGCTGTTGATATTTTAATATATGGCACTGACAGTTGAGAACCAATATAGTTAAAGTTGCAGAGATATATATACTATTTTACCCCATCTGTCTAGGGCCCTGGATCATTTGTCTGAGGGAGTAGGATTCTTTGCAGAGGTAGACTTAAAGTACAGCTGTGTACACTTACCATAAATGTAGATGTTCGAGTGTATTCACTGTTGCAGTCCTCTCACTTTGGTTATCTGCCTTCAGTTAGCCCGAATACCAGAGTCTTGGGATTTCTGCATCAGATGCTGTCTCTTCTTCCATGACATCAGGTCGTCAGGGGTATAAGACATGCAGCAGACGCCATTACATCAGTTTTTCTTGTCCCAGGTGTCGTCATAATAGGAAGCAATTGCATGGAGTGGAACACCTCCAATAAAACGTAAATACCGCAGCTGTAAGATACAGCCAAAAAATGTAAGGGTAGAAGCAATAGAGAAGTCAGGGGGCTGGAGGGAGGGTAACCAGGACTGCAACAGTGAATACACTCTAGCATCTACATTTATGGTAAGTGTACACAACTGTACTATGTTCTTCATGTTTGACTGTTGCAGTCAACACACTTGGGTTGTTTCCCAAAGCTGAGGAAAGGTGGAGGCAGTCAAGAAGTGTTAGGGCTGGCTAGCAGGCCTTGTAAGACTGCTGTAGCAAATCCAGCTCTGGATTTAGAAAAGATAGGTAAATGATCATGCTTGGTGAAGGTGTGTACTGAACTCAAGGTTGCAGCTTCCACGATGTCCCTGGCTGGGACTCTTCTGAGAAATGTTGTAGAGGTTGCTCTAATGGAATGGGTCCTGATCCCCTGTGAGGTAGGTTTTCCATGGTGTTTGAGCAGAAATGGATGCAGTGTGCTATCCATTTGGAGATAATTTGCTTTGAAATGGCCTTGCCATCTGCCCCTGTAGCAAAGCTGACTAGCAGCTGGTCAGTTTCTGAAAGGTTTATTCCTGTCAAGGTAGAACACCTAAGCTGTCTGTGCACATCAAAGGAGTGCAGGCTCCTTTCCCCTTTATTCTGAGGATTAGGGAAAAAGGTTGATAAATGGATGCCATCTGGGGCATAAATAATGGGTTAGTCCAAACCCTATTTGCATGGAAGATAATGAAGGGTTCCACAGCCATAAGGGCCTGGAACTCATACACTCTTCTTGCTGAAGTGATGGCTAGAAGTAAGGCTGTTTTCCAAGAGGAATTTTAACTCTGCTGTAGCAGCAGGCTCAAAAGGGGGAAGCGTGAGCTTCTCTAGTACAAAGAGAAGGTCTCAGGCAGGAGTGGGAGCTCTGCTGGGGGGGTCCTAAATTGTTAGCTCCTCTCAGGAACTGTTTGACCAGAGGGTGAGAGAACAGGGGTGGCTCAGTATTGCAATGAGCTGAGATGGCAGAGGCATGAATCTTAATTGATGAGAAGGATAGGCCTTTGTGGAGCAGCTCTGCTAGATAATCTAGGATTTGTGGTATGGTGGGCATGACTGTCTTTTCCCAGAGACTGTCTCCAAGAACAGTATCTTTTCCATTTTTCTGAATAGGATTTCCTAGTACTAGGCCTCCTGGCCTCAAGGATGACATCCAGCACATGTTTGCTGAGGGTTGCTGATGATGTATTCAGGGAATAAGCCAGGCTGCTAGGTTCAGGGTTTGCAGCGGAGGATGCAAAATCTGGCCCTCCTACTGGGACAGCAGACAGGGGGGTCTGATGCAGGTGCCAGGGAGGCACTGTTGTCAGACTGCATAAAAGTGGGTACCAGTGCTGGTGTAGCCAGTCTGGTACAATAAGGATTGTCCTTGGCCTGTCCTGTTTGATCTTGAGTAGTACTTTCGAGAGGTGGGGCAGAGGGGGAAAGGCATAGATTGAGAGGTTTTCCCATGTAAAGGATAGGGCATACACTTTCCATGCTTGACTGTGGGGAGTTCTGGTGCAAAATTAGCTCAACTGATAGTTTTTGGGGAAGCAAAGAGGTCCACCTCTGGTGTCCCCCACCTGTGGATTAGAAGCTTGAATGAGTTGGGTTCCATTTTCTACTCGTGTGGGTCCATTAGATTTCTGCTTACGTTGTCTGCCAGTGAATTTCATTTGCCTGGCAGGAATTGAGCTTGCAGGTGCACTCAAGGCTGTGTTCCACAGAGCCATGGCTAACCTGCAGAGTTTTCCAAGAAAGGAATTTCAACTCTGCTGTAGCAGCTGGTTCAAGTCAGCTTTTCCAATACAAAGTTAAGGTCCCAGGCTGGAGTGTGAGCTCTCCTGGGGGGTAGTGTTAAATTTTTGGCCCCTCTAAGGAAATGATTTAGCAAGGGGTGCGAGAAGAGGGGTGGCTCAGTAGTATAATGTGCTGAAATGGCAGAGGCATGAAATTTAATTGATGAGAAGGACAGGCCCTTGTGGAGCATTTCTGTTAAATACTGTAGAATATGAGGTAAGCTGGGCACCGTTGTGCCCATCCCCTGAGCCTGGATCCAAGAACAGTATTTTTTCCACTTTTCAGCATAGGTTTTTCTAGTACTAGGCCTCCTTGCCTCCAGAATGACATCCAGTGCCTGTTTACTGAGGGTTGCTAGGGGAGAGCTCAAGGAATTAGCCAGGCTGCAGGGTTCAGGGTTTGAAGCTGAGGGTGCAGAATCTGGCCCGCCTGCTGGGAAAGCAGGGAAAGGCTCTGAGGCAGGTGCCATGGTTGTAGCAGTGTCATACTGCATAAGAGGGAATACCAGTGCTGGTTTGGCCAGTCTGGTGCAATCAGTATTGTCCTTGGCTTGTCCTGTTTGATCTTTAGTAGAACCTTCAAGAGGAGAGGCAGAGGGGGAAAAACATAAACCAAGAGGCTTTCCCAGGTAAAGGACAGGGCATCCACTCTCCAAGCTTTACTGTGGGGAGTTCTTGTGGAGAATTTGTTCACCTGATAGTTCTGAGGGGAGGCAAACGGGTCTACCTCTGGAGTCCCCCATTTGTTCCTCAAGAGGTTGAATATTTTGGGCTCTAGTTTCCATTCATGTGGGTCCATAAGATTTCTACTCAAGTCTTCTGCCAGCGAATTTAGTTTGCCTGGCAGGAATTGTGCTTGTATGTGTACTTGGTAGCTCAAGGCTGTGTCCCACAGAGCCATGGCTAGTCTGCAGAGAGGTTACAAGTGGGTTCCCCCCTGCTGGTTTATTTACCACATAACTGGTGTTGTCTGTCTTTACCAATAGTTGTCCTGGAAGAATACGGTCTTTGAAGGGTGTCAAATCATTCTGTACAGCTAACATTTCTTTTTGATTGATATGCAGGTTTATCTGTCTCGGGTTCCATTTGACCTGAATGCACTGCCCTGTGAGCCCTCCTGAGTCTGATGCGCCTGTGTTTAGGGTTTAGGTGTCAGGGGGTCCCTTGCTGTGGTAGCAGGCCTCTGCCCAACAGAGAAACTCTGTCTTTATACAAGACATTGTTTCCAGGTCCTGAGAATGTTGAAACCATAGGCTTTTTAGATACCATTGGAGCTTCCTCATATGCAGTCTTGCATATGGAATTAGTAGAATGCAAAAGGCCATGAACCCCAGAGCTTGCAGTATTTTCCTTGCAGATAGCTGGGTTGTTGTAGTCAATAGCTTGAAGTAGGTGGTCAAATAAAATTGTTTCTCCGGAGTGAGGAATGCCATCTGGGAAGTTGTGTTCAAGCTTGCTCCCAGGAATACAATCTGTTGGCAGGGTATTAGGTGAGATTTCTTTTCGTTGATGGTGTACCCCAGTGAGGTTAGAAGTTTCTTTATGAATGCCAGGTGTTGTAATAGCAAGTCCTGGCTTTCTGCCTGAATCAGACAATCGTCCAAGTATGGGTAAATTTGAATATTTCTCTGCCTGCAAAATGCAGTGGCTGGAGCTAGACACTTTATGAACACCCTGGGCACAGTAGATAAGCCAAAGGGAAGTGCAGAGAAAGTACAGTTGTGTACACTTACCATAAATGTAGATGTTCGAGTGCACTCACTACATTTGGGTAATCTGCTGGCAGGTTGCCCTCAGTCAGCCTGATTAACAAAGTCTTGGGTCCTGCGTCGGTTGCTGTACCTTCTTCCATGACGTCAGGGGTATAAAACATGCAGCAGACGCCATTACATCAGTTTTTCTTGCCCCAGATGTCAGGTGCCCTCCAAATGGGGAGATATATATATATATATATATATATAAAAATTAAAAACACAAAAATATACCCCCAAACAAAAGCAAATACACCAAAAAGGCTTTTAAACATAGTAAAAGAAAGAAGATGTATAGTATAAGAAAAACGGGGCTGGAGGGAGGGTAACCAGGACCGCAACAGTGAATACACGAACATCTACATTTATGGTAAGTGTACACCACTGTACTATGTTCATCGTGTTTCACTGTTGCAGTCATTACATTTGGGTAGATTCCCAAAGCTAAGGTTGGGAGGATTTAGAGAAAATTGCTAAGTGATAATGCTTGGTGAAAATATGAACTGAACATCAGGTAGCAGCTTCTAGAATATCCCTGGTAGGAACACCTCTGAGAAAGGCTGCTAAAGTAGATACAGCCCTGGTGGAATGAGATCTGATCCCCTGGGGGACATGTTTTCCATGGTGCTTATAACAGAAATGAATACAATGGCTTATCCATTTAGAAATTGTTTGCTTTGAAATAGCCTTCCCCTCTGCCCCTGCAGCAAATGCTACCAGCAGTTCAAATTTTCTTTGAGCTTTAGTCCTGTCCAAGTAGAATCTAAGTTGTCTGTGTACATCCAATGAATGCAGAATCCGCTCCCCCTTGTTCTGTGGATTGGGAAAGAAAGTTGGCAAATGAATGGACTGATGAAGAGCCACACTGGATACCACCTTGGGCATGAATGATGGAGTGGTCCTGAGTGACACCCTGTCCGCATGAAAGATGATGAAAGGCTCCACTGCCATAAGGGCCTGTAATTCAGAAATCCTTCTTAGCTGAAGTGAAGGCTGTTTTCCAGGAAAGAAAGTTTAAGTCTGCAGTTGCAGCTGGGCTCGAAAGGAGGTAGAGTGAGTTTCTCCAATACAAAGTTAAGGTCCCAGACAGGGGTTGGAGCTCTCATGGGTGGTCTCAAGTTTTTGGCCCCTCTGAGATACTGCTTTAGAAGAGGATGAGAGAAGGGGGGGGTCTGTGTTGTGATGAGCTGAAATGACTGAGGCATGGATTTTTATGGAAGAAAAAGACAGGCCCCTGTGAAGCATCTCAGTTAAGTATTGCAAAATCCGAGGTAAATTGGGCACTGCTGTGCTCATACCTCGAGACTGATTCCAGGCACAGAATCGTTTCCATTTGCCAGCATAAGATTTTCTAGTACTTGGTCTTCTCGCCTCCAAAATGACATCCATCACAGGTTTGCTAAGGGGGAATTTAAGTGATTAGTCAAGCTGCAAGATTCAATGTTTGGAGCTGAGGGTGCAGAATTTGGTTCTTCTGCTGAGGCAGTAAAGATGGTGTCTGAGGCAGGTGCCACGGAGAAATGTGTGACACACTGCGCAGGAGTGGGTACCAGTGTTGGCGCGGCCAGTCTGGAACAATCAAAATCATTTTTGGCTTGTCCTGTTTGACTTTTAGTAGTACTTTGGAGAGGAAAGGCATAGACCGATAGGTTTTTCCAGCTGAAGGACACAGCATCCACTTTCCAGACTTTTTTGTGAGGAGTTCTTGTGCAAAATTTGTCCAATTGGTAGTTCTGGGGTGAGGCAAAAAGATATACGTCTGGGCTCCACCATTTACGTGTCAACATGTTGAAAATCTGTGATTCCAGTCTCCATTTGTGAGGGTCCATGAGATTTCTGCTTAGTTCGTCTGCCAGAACATTCTGCTTTCCTGGCAGGAATTGAGCTTGTAGTTGTACTTGGTAGCTCAAGGCTGTGTTCCACAATGCCATGGCTAGTCTGCAGAGGGGGGTAGGAATGTGTACCCCCCGCTTGTTTATGCACCACATAACCGTGGTGTTGTCTGTCTTTATCAGTAATTGTCCTGGATGAAGGTAGTCCTTGAAGGCTGTCAGTAAATTCTGTACAGCTAGCATTTCTTTTTGATTGATATGAAGGTGCATTTGATTTGGGCTCCATTTGCCCTGAATGCACTTCCCTGCCAGATGAGCCCTCCATGCATAGTCTGATGCGTCTGTAGTTAGGGTTTGGGCAGCAGGGGGTGGTGTGAATGGCAGTCCCTTGGTTTGGTGGCAAGCCTCTGCCCAACATAGGAACAGGAAAGGTATGATAGCAATCATTGTTTCCAGGCTGCGACAATGTTGATTCCATAAACTTTTTAAGTACCAGTGAAGTTTCCTCATATGCAGTCTTGCATATGGAATTAGAAAAATGCAGGAGGCCATGAACCAAGGCTTGCCATATTTGCCTTGCAGATAGCAGGGTTTTTGTGGCCACTTGTTTGAAGTAAGTCACCAAACAAATTTGCTTTTCTGGCGTAAGGAAATCCATCTGGGCAGTTGTATTCAAGCTTGCACCCAGAAATGTAATCTTTTGAGTGGGTATCAGTTGAGTTGAGATTTCTTTTCATTTATGGTGTACCCTAGACAGGTTAGAACTCTTTTTACAAACACCAGATGTTTTAGAAGAATGGTCTGGTTTTCTGCTGAATTAGACAATCGTCCAAGTATGGCTATATTTGAATATTTCTTTGCCTGTAAAATGCAATTACTGGAGCCAGGCACTTTGTGAATACACTGGGTGCAGTAGACAAGCCAAAGTGAAGTGCAGAGAACTGATAATGCATGCAGCCTGCTTTGAAGCGTAGGAATCTTCTGCAATATTCCCCGATTGGGATTATGCAGGTAAGCCTCTTTTAAGTCGAGAGTTGCGAACCAGGCATTCTTGCCTAGCATAGGAAGTAACTGGTGAAGAGTCAGCATCTTGAATTTGGAATATCCAGAAAGGTGTTTAAAGTAGACAGGTCCAGAACTGAACACCATGATTTGTCTTTTCTGGGTGCCGGGAAAAGTCTGTAATAGAAACTTTGTCCCTTTTCCTCTTCTGGTACTAGTTGAATAGCCCTCATTATTTAGGAGGGAAAGTACTTATTTCTGAGCCTCTGCCCACTGATTTGGGGGCAGGTCTGGCCACCCGTTTGGAGTTGGCAGCGTGTGGAAATGAAATCTGTATCCCTGGGACACTATTTAAAACCCATTTGTCCTGGGTTATAAGTTGCCAGTTTCCTGAATGAAGAGCCAGTTATCCCCCCAAAGGGGTGGCTAAGAGGTAAGTGCTTGGTAATTTCAAAGGGAAGTCATTGAGACTGTTTACCATAGGGTGGTGCATTGTTGTTTTCAGATTTGTATGTGGAAGCACCCCATTGCTTCGTTCTGAGAGTCCCTTGGGACTGACACCTGGTACTTTTGGAATGTCTGGGTTTGGCCGTATTGGCTCTGGAAGGAGCTAGAAAGTACCAGTTCTTAGTAGGCCAATGCCTACTAAATCTAGGAGGTTGCACTTGTAAGGAATCTTTCACGGTTTGCATAGATTTAGCTTTATCTTCCATCTTTTTTAGAACTTCTTCAGCCTTATTGCCAAATAGGCGGTGCTGCTGCAAATGAGCATCCAAAAGTTTTGCTTTAACATGATGAGGCAGAGATTGCTCCTTAAGCTAAGCATACCTTCTAAGCACAGACCTAGTAACAGCAGCCCTACAAGAGGCCTCAAGAATCAAAACCACATTGCAAAGTATGTTTGTCAACTTGTTCAGCTGAATGCAATAAATCCTGCAAATCTTTATTCTCCATACAGTCAGAAATCAATTTTCTGTTTAAGCAGTCCCATGATATGCTGTTGACATTTTAGCATATGGAATTGACAGTTTAAAGCCCTGATTGCTAAGGTTGCAGAAGTATAAACCTTTTTACCCCATCTATCCAGTGCCCTGGAGTCTCTATCAAAAGGGTCGGATTTTTAGCAGTAGAAGCCTTAAAGCCCTTGGGCCCCTGAGAAATGGTTTCAAGGTGTGAAACAAGATTTTTGAAAAGGAATTTGTGGGGCTCAGGAACCCTGTAGTACCTGTCTGGTTTGCTAGGGGCTGGAGGCAAGGAATCAGGGGCCATACTGGATTCCAAAAACATCAACAATATCTAGTACAGGAGGTATAGCCAAAGGCCTAGGCTGAGGAAGAAGGAAACCCCTAAGCCTCTTTTTGGATTCAGAGAAATCCTGACTTTTCCAGTGGAAATGCTCTCAAGGTATGTAAAGTTTCCCCAAAAGAGAAATCCTCAGGCGGAGAGGCAGAGGGAATGGAATCCTCTGCATCAGAGTCCTCATAAGTAGGTATGGACAAATCCAGATCATTAGAAGAGTCCTGTTCAGAAGATTCATAGTCAAATTCAATCCTAGGCCTCTTGGGGGGGGGGGGGTTGACTACCCCTGATTACAGTAATTAAATCTTCAGCCATTTTGATCATTTGTTTTTTAGGCATAGGAGCCTGCACATGTGGCCTAGGCGTTGGTCTTTTAGACATAGTTCGAGATTTTGGCCTTAATATTGAAGATGGCGTCGGTTTACTATACAAATCTGTAGGCCTGAATACACCCTCAGAAGCCAGTGCCTGCACAGCGGCTCCGGACCCATCCAAGGTAGAGACATCCACGGGTTCCATAACTGAAGCATCTCGCAGCATACCGGACTCCAAATGGGTCTCAGTAGAGGCCTGCGAATCAGAAGTAGCAGGTATCAGGGGCTGTGAAAGTACCTCAATGAGTATCGGCGAACTGGCTTAGAAGCATCGTCGGTAGTTTTGGACCTCAACGGTCTTTTTCTTTGCGTTTTTTAGGTATTCGGATTGCTAACCGACGTCATTTCTGGATAATTAAACCGTGAACCAAAATATTTAGAAGCAAAAATGTACAGACGGATAGTGCGTTGATTAAATAAAGCACAGAACCAACAGGGTACGTCGCGGTCAGGGCCTATGCAAGGAATACAGTACAAATGAAAATCCTTATGAGTTATTTACTTCCCACAAGTAATACAATTAACTTTTACTGACATCGGTAAGGAGTCAAGAAACAGTTTCCCCAACGGGGTACTTAGGTTTTTAGTTGAAGACTTCAGTTCTGAAACTCAAATATGAAAATTTCAGGAGTTGGCCGACCGGCACTTGCGAACTGCTTCTGCTTCGGGCACCACGCAGCAAGAAAGCATGTTTTATACCCCTGACATCATGGAAGAAGGGACAGCAACCAACGCAGGACCCAAGACTTTGTTAATCAGGCCGACTGAGGGCAACCTGCCAGCAGATAACCCAAATGTAATGACTGCAACAGTGAAACACGAAGAACATCTGGCAATTTAAAGCCCTAATGGCCAAAGTAGCAGAAGTGTATACCTTCTTACCCCATCTGTCCAAGGCTCTAGAATCTCTATCAGAAAAGGTAGGATTTTTGGCAGCAGTAGCCTTAATGCCTTTTGGTCCTTGGGAAATGGTCACTAGATCCGCAGAAGGATTCTTGAAGAGGAACTTGTGAGTGTCAGGTACTCTGTAGTACCCGTCAGGTTTTCTGGGAGCTGGAGGTAAAGTGTCTGGGGTAAGGCTAGATTCCAAGAAAGCATCATCTACAATGTCCAGAACAGGAGGGATAGCTAAACGCCTGTGTTGAGGTAGAAGTAAGAATTCCCCAAGTCTCTTTTTGGACTCAGAGTAATCCTGGCTTTCCCAACAGAAATGCTCCCTAAGAGTGTGCAAGGTTTCACCGAAAGAAAAATCTTCAGGAGGGGAAGCAGAGGGAATGGAATCCTCTGCATCAGAATCCTCATAAGTAGATAAGGGCAAATCCTGGTAATCAGAAGGAGAAGAAATATCAGATTCCTGATCAGCAGAATCAGAAAGAAAATCTGTTCTAGGTCTCTTAAAGGGAGAAGGCTGGCTTCCCCTAATTAAAGTAGTAAGGTCTTCAGCCATTCTAAGCATTTGTTTTTTTTAGTCCTATGGGCTTGAGCCTGTGGGTTTGGTGGTTGGTTTTCTAGGCATAGTGCGAGTTTTTGGCCTGGATGAAAACGATGGCATCAGTTTAATATGAATGTCTGTAGGCCTGAATACACCCTCAGAAGCAGGTGCCTGCACAGCGGCTCCAGACCCATCCAAGGTAGAGACATCCTCAGGTTCCATAGTCGAAGAAGAATCTCGCGGCATATCGGACTCCAAATGGGTCTCAGTAGAGGCCTGCGAATCAGTAGTAGTGGATATCAGGGGCTGCAAAAGCGACTCACTGAGTACCAGCAGACTGGCGACTAGCTTAACGGAAGCGTCAGCAGTTTTGTCTGTCTGTCTTTATCCTTACGTTTTTTCAGAAGATCGGTAGTTGGATGGCTTGACGAAACCATTTTGGAGTACACAGAATGAGTACAAAAGTAATTAGCTGCAAAAATAGCCGGAAGACTCATAGTTCAGAGGTTGAACAAGGCACAAAACCGACGAGGGACATCGTGGACTGGGCCTAAACAGTGGATGCAGTAAGAATGAAAATCTCTATGAGGCATTTGCTTTCCACAGGTAAGACAATTAACTTTTACTGACATCGGTTAGAGCAAGAAAAAGGATCCCCAATGTGGTACTTAGCTTTTTTGAAGATTCTGGGTCTGAAACTTGAAAATGAAAATTTCAGGAGTTGGCCGACCGCCACTTGCGAACTGCTTCTGCTTCGGGCACCACTTGGCAAGAAAGACTGATGTAATGGCATCGGCTGCATGTTTTATACCCCTGATGACCTGACATCAAGGAAGCAGCGACAGCATCTGATGCAGAAATACTAAGACTCTGGTATTCAGGCCGGCTGAGGGCTACCTGCTAACCCAAATGTAATGACTGTAACAGTGAAACATGAAGAATATCAATCTGGAGTAGAAACCCTGTCCCCTTTGCTCTGTTGGAACAGGTTGGGCAGCCCTGATACTGAGAAGAGAAAGTACTTGCTTTTGGGCCTCTGGCCACTGGTTTGGAGGAAGGTCTGGCAATCCGCTTGGGGATGGCAGTGAGTGGAAGTATAATCTGTGTCCCTGGGATACAATGTTTGAGACCCATCAGTCCTGGGTAATGTATTCCCAGTTTTTTGCATGCAGGGCGAGTTTTCCTCCTAGGGGTGCAAGTACTAGGGCATATCTGGGAAGGATGAAGGACAAATCATTGTGAACTTTTTCCATAAGAGGGTGGCTTACCACTCCCTGTTTTTGAGGTGGGACCACTCCATTGTTTAGATCTGTGCATACCCTGAGACTGTAATCTTTGTGGCCTTTTGCCTCTGGGTTTGGACTGAGAAGACCTGGGAGTGACTGGAAAAGACCAGTTTTTTTGAAGGCCAATGCCTACTGAATATAGGCAACTGTACCTGTAAGAAATCTTTAACAGTTTGCATAGATTTGGCTAAGAACTTCTGCTTTTGGGCCAAAAGCAAATATTCTTGGTTTAACGGGGCATCTAGTAATTTGGCTTTGACATAGTCCGGAAAGAATTGTTCCTTCAGCCAAGCGTGCTTTCTCAGGACAGACCCAATGACAGCAGTCCTGCAAGATGCTTTTAAGTCATCAAAACCACACTGCAAAGTAAGTTTACCAGCTTGGTTTGCTGAATGCATTAACTCCTGTATATCTTTATTTTCTGCACAATCAGGGATCAACATCATTTTTTGTTTAATTAGTTCCATAATATGAGGCTGGTATTTCAACATGTGAAACTGGCAATTTAAAGCCTAGATGGCAAGAGTTGCAGAGGTATATACCTTTTTACCCTCATCTGTCTAAAACCCTAGAATCCCTGTCTGAAGGGGTAGGGTTTTTAGCTGTAGTAACCTTAATACCTTTAGGTCCCAGGGAAATGGTCTCTGGGTCTGCAGTGTGGTTTTTAAAAGGGAATTTGAGAGAGTCAGGTACTCTGTAGTACCTGTCAGGCTTTCTAGGGGCTGGAGGTAAATTATCAGGGGTAAGACTTTATTCCATGAAGACATCATCAATATCCAGGATGGGGTACAGCTAGAGGTCTGTGCTGAGGCAAGTCTAAAAATTTCCCCGAGTCTCTTTTTGGACTGAGGGTAGTCCTGGTATTCCCAGTGGAAATGCTCTCTTAGCGTATGCAGGGTTTCACCGAAAGAAAAGTCCTCTGGAGGGGAGGCAGAGGTAATGGCATCCTCTGCATATGAATCCTCATAGGTGGATAAATTTTTATGTCCTAGTAATCAGAGGGGTCAGAGTCATCGGACTCATGGTCTGTGGAATCAGAAGGAAAACCAATTCTTTGTCTTTTAGAGAGGGAAGGCTGACTTTCCCTAATTAAAGTAATAAGGTCTTCAGCCATTCTGAGCATTTGTTTCTGAGGCATGGGAGCTTGAAAATGCACTTTGGTCGTCGGTTTCCTAGGCATAGTGTGAACTCTGGGCCTGAAATTTGGTAGTTTTAGTCAAAAACGAAGTAGTCTGTTTAATACAAACATTGGAAGGTCTGAATACACCTTCAGAAGCCAGTGCCTGCACAGCGGCTCCGGACCCATCCAAGGTAGAGACATCCACAGGTTCCATAGCTGAAGCATTTCGTGCCATACCATACTCCGAATGGGTCTTAGTAGAGGCCTGCGAATCTGTAAAAGTGGGCATCAGGGACTGCGAAAGCACCTCACAGAGTACTGGCGGACTGGCAACAAGCTTAATGGAAGCATCATCGACAGTTTTGGACCTATGCGGTCTGCTTTTATCCTTACGTTTTTTCGGAAGATCGGTAGTCAAATGGCTTAAAGCCATTTTGGAATATGGAGAATGAGAGCGAAAGAATTTAGTGACAAAGTTAGCCCAGTAACGAATAGTTCAGGCATTGAACAAGGCACAAAGACAGCAAGGAACGTAGTGGTCTGGGCCTAAACAGGTGATGCAGTAAGAATGAAAATCTCGGAGGTATTAGCTTTCAACAGGCAAGACAATTGTTAACTTTTTCTGACATCGGTTAGAGCAAGAAAAAAGGATCCCTAACAGGGTACTTAGCTTTAGAAGACTTCAGGTTTGAAACTCAAAAAACGAAAATTTCAGGTAGCAGCCGACCGGCACTTGTGAACTGCTTCTGGCATCCGAGCAGCAAGAAAAGCTGATGTAATGTCGTTGGTTGCATGTTTTATACCCCTGACGTCATGGAAGAAACTACAGCATCCGATGCAGAAATCCCAAGACTCTGGTATTAGGGCCGACTGAGGGCTACTTGCAGGCAGATAAACTTAGTGTGATGACTGCAACAGTGAAACACGAATAACAGCTCCCTTAGTCCCAGAGTAATCACCTCTGGATCTGCTATAGGATTTCTGTAGAGGAATTTATGAGAGTCAGGTACCCTTGTAGTACCAGTCAGGTTTTCTGGGGGCAGGTGAAAGGGTGTCAGGTGGAAGGCTGGATACTTGATAAACCTACCACCTCCAAGATGGGTGGGATGGCCAGAGGCCTATGCTGGGGTAGGTCCAGAAAAGTACAGTTGTGTACACTCACTATAAATGTAGATGTTCAAGTGTATTCACTGTTGCAGTCATTACATTTGGGTAATCTGCAGTCGGCCTGAACAACAAAGTCTTGGGTCCTGCGTCAGTTGCTGTCTCCTCTTCCATGACGTCAGGGTTATAAAACATGCAGCAGATGCCATTTTAAGCAGTTTTTCTTGCCCCAGATGTCAGGTGCCCCCCAAATGGGGAGCAAAAAAAAAAATTTATATATATACACACATGTAGTTTACAACAAAAAAAATTACCTCCAACTAAAAGCAAATACACCAAAAAGGTTTTTGAGCGTAGTAAAGGAAAGAAGAGGTATAATAGAGAAGAAAGGGGGCTGGCGGGTGGGTAACCCGGACTGCAACAGTGAATACACTCAAACATCTACATTTATGGTAAGTGTACACAACTGTACTATGTTCTTAGTGTTTCACAGTTGCAGTCATTACACTTGGGTAGAATCCCAAAGCTATGGATGGGAGGATGGAATTATACAGGATTAGGAGCAGCTATAAGGCCCTGCAGGACAGCAGTGGCAAATCCTGCCCTGGATTTAGAAAGGAGAGGTAAAAGGTAATGATGTCCTTCAAGGATGCATCTGCAGTCCTAACAAATGGGTTGTCCTGGCCTCAGGCAGCCCTTCAGTCGGCCGGATTCCAAAGTCTGGGTCTGGCCTCGGCTGGTGTTGCACTTCACCCGACATCATAGCTGCAGTTCTTCGGGTGTAAAGGCATCAGCCGACACCATTTTCCTCAGTCTTTCTTGCCGCGTGGCGCCCGAAGCAGAAGCTGCTCGCAAGTGCCGGTCGGTCAGATCCAGAGATTACTACTACCGAAGACTTCTAAAATGCTAAGTACCCCGTTGGGGACACTTTCTTGCCTCAGCCGATGTCAGAAAAAGTGAATAACTGTTTAACTTGTGGGAAACAAATACCTCATAAAGACTTCCACTCTTACTGCCTACCTTGTTTAGGCCCAGACCACGATGTAGCAGCTTGTTTAGCCTGTGCTTCCTTCAACCGACGGACGCTTAGATGTCGGTCGGAGTTTGCCTGCTCCGCTTTTGCTTATATCATGCCGGAGACTCCGACTTCACATTTAGCTAAAAAGCGTAAGGAAAAGGACCGACACTCGCGGTTTCGGCCGAAACCGCGGTTAAGCCAACCGCGAGTGTCTCGGTTTTGGCTGAAACCGAGTCTGCGGTTCTTCCTTCGGCCGAAAGCATGCCTCCTACTACCGAGGCCTCTTCCAGCATGGCTGAATCTGCTACTGAAATTCCTGCTCTTACAGTTGCTCAGGATTTATCAGATACTATTCCCCTAGATGTATCTACTCCTGCACGTGGAGCTGCTAGGCCCCCTGCATCCATGTCAATTAAGGCCTTTGCCAGGGCTAAAGCAGCTAAATCTTCCAAAGCCGTGCCTACTAAATCCCCCTCTCACAGGCCTAGCTCTAGTACTCAAATGCTTAGTCTAGCAGAGGATCTCATTTCTTTGATCAGGGGATCCCAGTCTCACCCTGATAGGGCCTCTCAACCCCCTCCAGAGAAGAGGCCTAGAGCAGAACCCCCGAGCCAGTTTCTACTGATTACTCCTCAGATGAATCAGAAAATACAAACCCTCCTGAGGGCCCTTATTCTCCATATGAGGACTCTGATGCAGAAGACTCCATTCCTTCTGCCTCTCCTCCTGAGGAATTTTCCTTTGGGGAAACCTTGCATGCTATGAGGGAACAATTTCAATGGCAGGGTCAGGATTTCTCAGACTCTAGGAAAAGGCTTAGAACTTTTTTGCATTTGCCACAGCATAGGCCTTTAGCCATTCCTCCAGTACTTACAGTTGTGGATGATGCATTTAATGATGCTTGTACTGCTCCTGATTCACTCCCTCCGGCCCCTGCTAAGCCCGACAGATACTACAGGGTTCCGGACACACATAATCACTTGTATAAGGCTCCTTTTGCAGATCCTGAAACTATTTCACAGGGCCCCAAAGCTGTAGCAGCTACCTCTGCCAAAAACCCACTCCCCTCTGAAAGGGAATCTAGGGCCTTGGAGAGATGGGGTAAAAAAGTTTATACTTCTGCAACTCTTTCGGCTAGGGCCTTAAACTGTCAATTCCACATGATTCAGTATCAGGAATTTATGTTAGATCAGTTATCTAAAAAGCTGTCCTCACCTGAACCTTTAGACCGAAAGTCTCTTCAGGAATTGGTACATAACATACAGCAGGTCAGTAATCATTCCTTAAAATGCAGCTATGATGCACTGGAGGCCTCCTTTAGATCAGCTATGACTGGTACAGTGATCAGAAGGCATGCATGGTTAAAAGAGCAGTCCTTACCAGACCATGTAAAATCAAAGCTCCTAGATGCTCCCATGGATAAACACAATTTGTTTGGCTCTCCTGCACAGCAAGTGCTTAAGAAGGTGGAAGAGAAAGCAAAATCTGTCCAGACAGTCAAGGATTTCTTACAGGTCCAGCCTCCAAGGTTTAGTAGGAACTGGCCTTCCAAGAATTGGTCCTTTCCAGACACCAACAGAGCACAGAGAGGCAGGAATAGGCGCACAAGAGGCAGAGGTCAATCCAGAGGTGCCTACAGAGGACGTCAGTGGCAGCCTAACAACCAGCGAAGTACTGCTGCAGACCCGGCCACTACCTCTTCCACAGGACAATCACAGTGACTTGGCTTTGAAGCCGCCTACCAGGGAACAACTAGAAGCACCCTTAGGCGGAAAGCTAGCCTTATTTTCAGTAAACTGGCATTGCATTACAGGAGACAAATGGATTTTACAGACAATAGACAAAGGTTACAGGTTTCACTTCCATACTCTACCAAGGAAGAGAGGAATGCCAAACCTACCTCCAAATCAAATGGCAAACGCTCTAGAACAAATAGACAACTTAAAAAGGGTGAGAGCTATAGAAAAGGTACCATCTATGGAACAAGGGCAAGGATTTTACTCCAGACGTTTCCTGGTGCCAAGGAAGGAAAATCAATGGAGACCTATTCTAGACCTGTCCGCACTGAACACATACCTCATTGTCCCAAAATTCAAAATGCTGACTCTACAGCAGCGTCTTCCCATGCTGGGCAAGGAGTCTTGGCTGGTAACTCTAGATCTCAAGGAGGCATACCTGCACGTCCCCATACGACCAAATTGCAGAAGATACCTCAGATTTCTTGCAGGATCAGAGCATTATCAATTCTCAGCATTGCCTTTTGGCTTATCTACTGCGCCCAGAGTATTCACGAAATGCCTGGCATCAGTAATTGCTTATTGCAGGCTTCAGGGAATTCAAATTTACCCTTACCTGGACGACTGCCTGTTACAAGCGGACAACAAAAACAAATTAACAAAAGACTTGAAAAGGGTCATTCATCTACTGCAAGCCTTGGGATACACAGTCAATATAAACAAGTCAAGGCTGTTGCCATCCCAAAGGATAACTTTCTTGGGTGCAGAACTGGACACATCAAATCAAATGGCATCCCTCACAGCAGAAAAACAAAGGCACCTTCCACTCTACTTCATGGCATTAACAACGCAGAACCAGCTTACAGCAAGGAAAGTCCTGCAAGCCCTTGGTTACATGGCATCCTGCATAATTTTGATCCCACATGCCAGACTGCATATGAGGAAGTTGCAATGGTACCTCAGGAATTTATGGTCTCAGCACAAGCACAGCCTGGAAACCAGAATTCCAATAATTCCATGCCTGAAGCAAGAATTCCGATGGTGGGCTCAGGCCTGTCAATTGAACAAAGGACTGCCCTTCCACAGCCCTCAACCAAGCCAGACTATCACCACAGACGCCTCAGACCTTGGTTGGGGGGCACACATGCTGGACAAGTGCAATCAAGGCTTATGGACTCAAGACCAGCTAAACTTACACATAAACCAAAAAGAGATGCTGGCAGTAAAACTGGCAATTCAGGCATTCAGACCGTTTCTCCAACAGGGACAACTGCTGATAAGGACGGACAACACCACAGTTATGTGGTATATCAACAAACAGGGAGACACACATTCATATCCTCTATGCCGGATGGCAATGGATCTCTGGAATGTGGCCCTAAGCCTCAACATACAGCTCAAGGCAATATTTGTGCCAGGGAAAGAAAACAAACTAGCAGACATCTTAAGCAGGACTACCACGGATGCCCATGAATGGATGCTGCATCCAGACATCTTCAAATCCATCACAAGGAAATGGGGACTACCAGAAATAGACCTATTCGCATCCCCACACAATCACCAATTGAAAAAATTCTGCACAAGGACATACCACCCACTTGCTTGGAAGGTGGACTCCCTATCTTTCAGTTGGGAAAACCTGACAGCATATGCATTCCCACCTCCTCCTTTGATGCACAAGGTGCTATTGAAGATCAAAGAAGACCACCCAAGGATCATCCTGATAGCTCCAGACTGGCTGAGGCAGCACTGGTACCCACTACTGAGGAGTATGTCTCGGGAACTCGCATGGCCTCTACCCCAGGTTCCTTTACTGCTAACACAGAACAACTTCAAAACCCTGCATCCGAACCTGAAAACACTGCAGCTAGCTGCTTGGAGCATTGCATAAGACAAAATAGCCCAGATTTATCTCAAAGGGTTAAAGACATTATCTTGGAAGCTCGCAGACCCTCAACAAGAAAAACTTACTCAGCGAAATGGAAAAGATATCTCTTTTGGAGTGCAGCAAAAGGGCAAAATGTAGCACTGGTAAACATAGCTAACATCCTGGAATACTTAGCAGAGCTTTTCCACAATGGCCTGTCTTACTCTTCCATTAAGATTCATGCGTCAGCTATTTCAGCAGAATACAACATGGATCCTCCAGTCTTCTCTCATCCTCTACTCAGGCAGTTTCTGAGAGGAATCAAAAATGTAAAGCCACCAAGGAAGCCACCATTGCCGACATGGGACTTGAACTTTGTGCTAGAAAAGTTGACACTTCCCCCTTTTGAACCAGCAGCAACAGCAGAATTACAGTACTTATCATGGAAAACTGCTTTCCTGCTTGCAATCACTTCAGCAAGAAGGGTTTCTGAATTACAGACATTAATGGCAGTGCAACCCTTCCTTATCTTCCATCAGGATAGAGTGTCCATGAGAACTAATCCTACCTTTATGCCAAAGGTGGTCTCCAGGGTATCTTTAAACCAAGCAATCCACCTACCTACATTCTTCCCCAACCCACAGAACAGGGGAGAAAGACTGCTGCATACCTTGGATGTGCATAGGCAATTGCGCTACTACCTGGACAGAACCAAGAACAATAGAAAAACTGACCAGCTTCTAGTAGCATATGCCACAGGAATGGAAGGAAAAGCAATTTCAAAACAAACAATCTCAAAATGGATAGGAAATTGCATTAGATTTTGTTATTCTTATCATGGAAAGGCAACTCCAGAGAATATCAGACCTCACTCCACAAGGGCTACAGCCACTACTACAGCTTTTTTACGAGGAGTGGCTACAAAAGACATTTTAGAGGCTGCTACTTGGAGCTCCGTGCATACATTTGCCAAGCATTATAATCTACCCTTATACTCCAGATCCCAAGCAGGTTTTGCCACTGCTGTTTTGCAAGGGATCTTAACTACACCATAATCTTATTAGGGCCTTCTCCCCCAGTTTGGCTATGGTATTCTACCCATTTGTTAGGACTGCAGATGCATCCTTGAAGGACATAGTACAGTTTTATACCTACCATAAATGTAGATGTCCGAGAGGTATGCATCTGCAGTCAGGATTACCCACCCTCCTTCCCCTCTGTGGTACTCCTAGGGTATTTGCCCATCTTGTAGCTAAGCTGGGGGAATCTATTATGGTGTATTTGTTTATATATATGTATATACATGTTTATTTCTATTTGCTCTCTGTTGTTTGGAAACATTTGCATTTATCCAAATTTAGCCTTCCTAGAGGGCATCTGGGGCAAGAAACACTGAGGAAAATGGCGTTGGCTGATGCCTTTATACCCGAAGAACTGCAGCTATGACGTCGGGTGAAGTGCGACACCAGCCGAGGCCAGACCCAGACTTTGGAATCCGGCCGACCGAAGGGCTGCCTGAGGCCAGGACAACCCATTTGTTAGGACTGCAGATGCATACCTCTCGGACATCTACATTTATGGTAGGTACAAAACTGTACTTTTTGTGAACATATGAACTGAGCTCTAAGTAGCAGCTTCTAGAATGTCTCTGGTAGGAACCCCTCTGAGAAAAGCTGCAGAAGTAGATGCAGCCCTGGTGGAATGGGATCTGATCCCCTTGGGGACAGGTTTACCACGGTGCATGTAGCAGAAACGAATACAAAGGCTTATCCACTTTGAAATAGTCTGTTTTCAGATAGCTTTCCCCTCTGCAGCAAATGCCACCAGTATTTGCTCAGACTTTTAGAGATTTTGTCCTGTTTAAGTAAGTTGTCTGTGTACATCCATTGAATGCAGAATCCACTTCCCCTTGTTCTGCGGATTTGGGAAAAAAGTAGGCAGATGAATGGTCTGGTTAAGAGCCACACTGGAAAAGGATCAGTCCTGAGGGCCACCCTGTCCGGATAAAAGATAATAAAAGGCTCCACTGCCATGACAGCCTGTAGTTCTGAAATCCTTCTAGCCAAAGTGACTGCTAAAAGAAAGACTGTCTTCTAAGAAAGAATTTTTATGTCTGCAGTAGCAGCTGGTTCAAAAGGAGGTAGGGTGAGTTTTTCCAGCACAAAATTGAGGTCCCATGCAGGAGTCTGTGCTCTCCGGGGAGGTATCAAATCTTTGGCCCCTCTGAGGTACGGCTTTAGCAGGGGATGAGAAAAGAGAGGAGGCTGTGTTGTAATGGGCCAAGATGGCAGAGGCATGGATTTTTATAGAAGAAAAAGATAGGCCCTTGTGAAGCATCTCAGTTAAATATTGCAGAATCTGAGGAATATTGGCCATTGCTGTGTTTATTCCTTGTGCTTGGTTTCAGGCACATAATCTCTTCCATTTATCAGCATAAAATGTTCTAGTACTAGGCCTTCTAGCCTCCAAAATGACATCCATCACAGGTTTACTGAGAGAAGTGATTGGTGAAATTAGTTGATTAACCATGCTGCAAGATTCAGAGTTTGGAGCAGAGTGTGCATAATTTGGTAGTTCTGCTGAGACAATAGATGGTGTCTGAGGCAAGTACCACAGAGGAAGGTGTGACATTATTCCTTAGAAGTGGGTACCAGTATTGGTGAGTCTAGTCTGGAGCAATCAGAATCATTTTTGTTTTTTCCTGTCTGACTTTTAGTAAAACCTTGGAGAGCAGAGGCAGAGGGGGAAAGGCATAGACTGATAGGTTTTTCCAGCAGAGGGATACAGCATTCACTTTCCAAGCTTTTTTTGTGATGAATTCTTGTGCAGAATGTCTGATCTTTTTGCCTCTCCCCAAAACTAAGTCTGGGCTCCCCCATTTTCTTATCAACATGTTGAAGATTTGTGGATCCAGTTTCCATTTGTGTGGGTCCATAAGATTTCTGCTTAGGTCAGCTGCCAGAGTATTTTGCTTTCCTGGCAGGAATTGAGCTTGTAGATGTATTTGGTAAGTCAAGGCTGTGTTCCAACAAGGCCATGGCTAGGCTGCAAAGGGGTAGGAGTGGGTACCCCCCCTGCTTATGTACCACATAACTATGGTGTTGTCAGTCTTTATCAGTAGTTGTCCTGGATGAAGGAAGTCCTTGAAGGCTGTCACAGCATTCTGTACAGCTAGCATTTCTTTCTGATTGATATGAATGTGCATTTGATTTGGGCTCCATTCACCCTGAATGCATCTCCCTGCCAGATGGGCCCTCCCAAGCATAGTCTGATGAGTCTGTAGTCAGGGTTTGGGTGGTAGAATGAATGACAGTCCCTTGTGTTGGTGACAGGCCTCTGCCCACCAAAGGAACTCATGTTGCAGGCAAGGAATGAGAGGAATCATTGATGTCCTTCAAGGATGCATCTGCAGTCCTAACAAATGGGTCGGCCGGATTCCAAAGTCTGGGTCTGGCCTCGGCTGATGTCGCACTTCACCCGACGTCATAGCTGCTGTCAATTGGGTATAAAGGCATCAGCCGACGCCATTTTCCTCAGTCTTTCTTGCCGCGTGGCACCCGAAGCAGAAGCTGTTCGCAAGTGCCGGTCGGTCAGAACCAGAGATTGCTACTACCGAAGACTTCTAAAAAGCTAAGTACCCCGTTGGGGACTCTTTCTTGCCTCAGCCGATGTCAGAAAAAGTGAATAACTGTTTAACTTGTGGGAAACAAATACCTCAAAGATTTCCACTCTTACTGCCTACCTTGCTTAGGCCCAGACCACGACGTAGCAGCTTGTCTAGCCTGTGCTTCCTTCAACCGACGGACACTTAGACGTCGGTCGGAGTTTGCAGAGTTTTTCGGCTCCGCTTTTGCTTACAACATGCCGGAGACTCCGACTTCACAATTAGCTAAAAAGTGTAAGGAAAAGGACCGACACTCGCGGTCCGCGGTTTCGGCCGAAACCGCGGTTAAGCCAACCGTGAGTGTCTCGGTTTCGGCTGAAACAGAGTCCTCGGTTCTTCCTTCGGCCGAAAACATGCCTCCTACAACCGAGGCCTCATCCAGCATGGCTGAATCTGCTACTGCATTTCCACCTGCTCTTACAGGTTCTCAGGATTTATCAGATACTATCCCTTTAGATATATCTACTCCTGCACATGGAGCTGCTAGGCCCCCTGCATCCATGTCAATTAAGGCTTTTACTAGGGCTAAAGCAGCTAAATCTTCAAAGACCGTGCCTGCTAAAACCCCCTCTCACAGGCCTAGCAGAGGATCTCATTTCTTTGATCAGGGGATCCCAGCCTCACCCTGACAGGGCCTCTCATCCCCCTCCAGAGAAGAGGCCTAGAGCAGAGCCCCCTGAGCCAGTTTCTACAGATTACTCCTCTGATTCAGAAAATTCAAATCCTCCAGAAGGCCCTTATTCTCCATATGAGGACTCTGATGCAGAAGACTCCATTCCTTCTGCCTCTCCTCCTGAGGAATTTTCTTTTGGGGAAACCTTGCATGCTATGAGAGAACAATTTTTTCAATGGCAGGGCCAGGATTTCTCAGACTCTAGGAAAAGGCTTAGGACTTTTTTACATTTGCCACAGCATAGGCCTTTAGCCATTCCTCCAGTACTTACAGTTGTGGATGATGCATTTAATGATGCTTGTACTGCCCCTGACTCTCTTCCTCCGGCCCCTGCTAAGCCCTACAGATACTACAGGGTTCCGGACACACATTATCACTTGTATAAGGCTCCTATTGCAGACCCTGAAACTATTTCACAGGGCCCCAAAGCTGTAGCAGCTGCCTCTGCCAAAAACCCCCTCCCCTCTGAAAGAGAATCTAGGGCATTAGAGAGATGGGGTAAAAAAGTTTATACTTCTGCTACTCTTTCGGCTAGGGCCTTAAACTGTCAATTCCACATGATTCAGTATCAGGAATTTTTGTTAGATCAGCTAACTAAAAAAACTCTCCTCGACTGAACCTTTAGACCGTAAGTCCCTTCAGGAATTGGTGCATAACACTCAGCAGGTCAGTAATCATTCCTTAAAATGCGGCTATGATGCACTGGAGGCTTCCTTTAGATCAGCAATGACTGGTACAGTGATCAGAAGGCATGCATGGTTAAAAGAGCAATCCTTACCAGACCATGTAAAGTCAAAGCTCCTAGATGCTCCCATGGAAAAAAACAGTTTGTTTGGCTCCCCTACACAGCAAGTGTTGAAGAAGGTGGAAGAAAAAGCGAAATCTGTCCAGACAGTCAAGGATTTCTTACAGGTCCAGCCTCCGAGGTTTAGTAGGAACTGGCCTTCCAAGAATTGGTCCTTTCCAGACACCACCAGAGCACAGAGAGGCAGAAATAGGTGCCCAAGAGGCAGAGGTCAATCCAGAGGCGCCTACAGGGGACATCAGTGGCAGCCTAACAACCAGAGAAGTACTGCCACAGATCCAGCCACTACCACTTCCACAGGACAATCACAGTGACTTGGCTCTGAAACCGCCTACCAGGGAACAACTAGAAGCACCCTTAGGCGGAAAGCTAGCATTATTTTCAGTAAACTGGCATTACATTACAGGAGACAAATGGATTTTACAGACAATAGACAAAGGTTACAGGTTTCACTTCCATACTCTACCAAGGAAGCGAGGAATGCCAAACCTACCTCCAAACCAAAAGACAAACGCTCTAGAACAAATAGACCACTTACTAAGGATGAGAGCTATAGAAAAGGTACCGTCTATGGAACAAGGACAAGGATTTTATTCCAGACTTTTCCTGGTACCAAGAAAGGTAAACCAATGGAGACCTATTCTCGACCTGTCCGCTCTGAACACATATCTCATTGTTCCATAATTCAAGATGCTGACCCTACAGCAACTTCTTTCCATGCTGGGCAAGGAGTCTTGGCTGGTAACTCTAGATCTCAAGGAGGCATACCTGCACGTCCCCATACGACCAAATTGCAGAAGATACCTCAGATTTCTTGTAGGATCAGAGCATTATCAATTCTCAGCATTGCCTTTTGGCTTATCTACTGCGCCCAGAGTATTCACGAAATGCCTGGCATCAGTAATTGCTCATTGCAGGCTTCAAGGAATTCAAATTTATCCATACCTGGACGACTGCCTGTTACAAGCGGACAACAAAAACAAATTAACAAAAGATTTGAGAAAGGTTATTCATCTATTGCAAGCCCTGGGATACACAGTCAACATAAAAAAGTCAAGGCTGATACCATCCCAAAGGATAACTTTCTTGGGTGCAGAACTGGACACATCAAACCAAATGGCATTCCTCACAGCAGAAAATCAGAAGCAACTGCCACTCTATTTCATGGCATTAACAACGCAGAACCAGCTTACAGCAAGGAAAGTCCTGCAAGCCCTGGGTTACATGGCATCCTGCATAATATTGATTCCACATGCCAGACTACATATGAGGAAGTTGCAATGGTACCTAAGGAATTTATGGTCTCAGCACAAGCGCAGCCTAGAAACCCAAATTCCAATAATTCCATGCCTGAAGCAAGAATTCTAGTGGTGGGCTCAGGCCTGTCAATTGAACAAAGGACTGCCCTTCCACAGCCCTCACCCAAGCCAGACTACCACCACGGACGCCTCAGACCTCGGTTGGGGGGCACACATGGTGGACAAGTGCATACAAGGCTTATGGACTCAAGACCAGCTGAACCTACACATAAATCAAAAAGAGATGCTGGCAGTAAAGCAGGCAATTCAGACCGTTTCTTCAACAGGGTCATTTGCTGATAAGGACGGACAACACCACAGTTATGTGGTATATCAACAAACAGGGAGGCACACATTCATATCCTCTATGCCGGATGGCAATGGACCTCTGGAATGTGGCCCTGAACCTCAACATTCAGCTCCAGGCCATATTTGTGCCAGGAAAAGAAAACATACTAGCAGACATCTTAAGCAGAACTACCACAGATGCCCACGAATGGATGCTGCATCCAGACATCTTCAAATCCATTACAAGGAAATGGGGACTGCCAGAAATAGACCTGTTCGCATCCCCACACAACCACCAATTGAAAAAATTCTGCACAAGGACATACCACCCACTTGCTTGGAAGGTGGACTCCCTATCCATCAGTTGGGAAAACCTGACAGCATATGCATTCCCACCTCTTCCTTTGATGCACAAAGTGCTACTGAAGATCAAAGAAGATCATCCTGATAGCTCCAGACTGGCCGAGGCAGCATTGGTACCCACTACTGAGGAGAATGGCTCGGGAACACGCATGGCCTCTACCCCCTAGTTCCTTTACTGCTAACACAGAACAACTTCAAAATCCTGCATCCAAACTTGAAAACACTGCAGCTAGCTGCTTGGAACATTACATAAGACAAAGTAACCCAGATTTATCTCAGAGGGTTAAAGACATTATCTTGGAGGCTCGCAGACCCTCAACAAGGAAAACTTATTCAGCAAAATGGAAAAGATATCTCATTTGGAGTGCAGCAAAAGGAGAAAATGTATCACTGGCAAACATAGCTAACATCCTGGAATATTTAGCAGAGCTTTTCCACAATGGCCGGTCTTACTCCTCCATTAAGATTCATGCATCAGCAATTTCAGCAGAGTACAACATGGATCCTCCAGTCTTTTCTCATCCTCTACTCAGGCAGTTTCTGAGAGGAATTAAAAATGTAAAGCCACCAAGGAAGCCACCATTGCCTACATGGGACCTGAACTTTGTGTTAGAAAAGTTGACACTTCCCCCTTTTGAACCAGCAGCAACAGCAGAATTACAGTACTTATCTTGGAAAACTGCTTTCCTGCTTGCAATCACTTCAGCAAGAAGGGTTTCTGAATTACAGGCATTAATGGCAGTACAGCCCTTCCTTATCTTCCATCAGGATAGTGTGTCCATGAGAACTAATCCTACTTTCATGCCAAAGGTGGTCTCCAGGGTATCATTAAACCAAGCAATCCACCTACCTACATTCTTCCCCAACCCACAGAACAGGGGGGAAAGACTGTGCATAGGCAATTACGCTACTACCTGGACAGAACCAAGAACAATAGAAAATCTGACCAGCTTCTGGTAGCATATGCAACAGGAATGGAAGGAAAAGCAATTTCGAAACTGACAATCTCAAAATGGATAGGAAATTGCATTAGATTTTGTTACTCTTTTCATGGAAAGACAACTCCAGAAAACATCAGACCTCACTCCACAAGGGCTACAGCCACTACTACAGCTTTTTTACGTGGAGTGGCTACCAAAGACATTTTAGAGGCTGCTACTTGGAGCTCCGTGCATACATTTGCCAAGTATTATAATCTACCTTTATACTCCAGATCCCGAGCTGGTTTTGCCACTGCTGTTTTGCAAGGGATCCTAACTACACCATAATCTTCTTAGTACCTCCTCCCCCAGTTTGGCTATGGTATTCTACCCATTTGTTAGGACTGCAGATGCATCCTTGAAGGACATAGTACAGTTTTGTACCTACCATAAATGTAGATGTCCGAGAGGTATGCATCTGCAGTCAGGATTACCCTCCCTCCTTCCCCACTGTGGTACTCCTAGGGTATTTGCCCATCTTGTAGCTAGCTGGGGGATTCTATTATGGTGTATTTGTTTGTATATATATGTATATACCTGTTTATTTTTATTTGCTCTCTACTGTTTGGAATCATTTGCATTTATCCAAATTTAGCCTTCCTAGAGGGCACCTGGCATCTGGGGCAAGAAACACTGAGGAAAATGGTGTCGGCTGATGCCTTTATACCCAATTGACAGCAGCTATGACGTCGGGTGAAGTGCGACATCAGCCGAGGCCAGACCCAGACTTTGGAATCCGGCCGACCGAAGGGCTGCCTGAGGCAGGACAACCCATTTGTTAGGACTGCAGATGCATACCTCTCGGACATCTACATTTATGGTAGGTACAAAACTGTACTTTTCCAGGCTGTGACAATGTTGACTCCATAAGCATTTTAGGTACCATTGAAGTTTCCTCATATGCAGTCTTGCATATGGAATTAGTAGAATGCAGGATGCCATGAACCCCAAAGCCTGCAGAATTGGTCTTGCAGACAGCTGGGTTTTTGTGGCCACTTGAAGTATGTTATCAATTGAATTTGTTTGTCTGGCATGAGGTAAGCCATCTGGGCAGTTGTATTCAAGCTTGCGCCCAGGAATGTAATTGAGAGTGTACCAGTTGTGATTTCTTTTCGTTTATGGTGTACCCTAGGCATGTTAGAAGCCTTTTTACAAACGCCAGATGTTGTAGACGAGTGTCCTTATCCTCTGCCTGAATTAGACAATCTGCCAGATAAGGATAAATTTGAATGTATGCTTGTCTACAAAATGCAATCACTGGTGCCAGGCACTTTGTGAAGACCCTGGGCGCAGTAGATAAGCCAAAGGGCAGTGTAGAGAACTGGTAATGCAAATAGCTTGCTTTGAAGCGGAGGTATCTTCTGCAAGATTCCCTGATTGGGATATGCAGGTAAGCCTCTTAAGTCTAGAGTTACCAACCAGGCATTCTTGCCTAGTAGCTGTTGTAGAGTCAGCATCTTGAATCTTGGAATGTCCAGGAAAGTATTTAGAAGGGATAAGTCCAGAATTGGATGCCATGATTTGTCTTTTCTGGGTACCAGGAAAAGTAAAAAAAAAAAAAAAAAACCTTGTCCTTTCTGGTACTCAGATACTCTTCTTGCTAGTGATTGCTAAAAGGAAAGCGGTTTTCCAAGAAAGGAATTTTAAGTCTGCAGTAGCAGCTGGCTCGAAATGAGGAAGAGTGAGTTTCTCCAATACAAAATTAAGGTCCCAGGCTGGAGTTGGAGGTCTCCTGGGTGGTCATAGATTTTTGGCCCCTCTGAGGAACTGCTTAGGCAGTGGATTGGAGAAGGGTGGTTCTCTGGTATAATGAGCTGAAATGGCTGAGGTGTGGGCAGGCCCTTGTGAAGCATCAGTTAAGTATTGTAATATCTGAGGTAAATTGGGCACTACTGTGCTCATTCCTTGAGATTGGTTCCAGGCACAGAATCTTTTTCATTTTTCAGCATAAGATTTTCTAGTACTAGACCTCCTTGCCTATAAAATGACATACATCACTGGTTTACTGAGGGATGGTAAAGGGGAGATTAGGTAATTAGCCAGGCTGCTAGGTTCAGTGTTTGAAGCAGAGGGTGCAGATTCTGGTTCGCCTGCTGAGACAATAGGGTAGGAGTCTGAGGCAGGTGCCATGGGGCCAACAGTGACACACTGCACAAGAGTGGGTACACACCAGTGTTGGCGTGGTCAGTCTGGTGCAATCAAAATCATTCTCGATTTGTCTTGTTTGATATTTAGTAGTACTTTGGAGAACAGAGGCAGAGGAGGAAAGGCATAAACTGATAGTTTTTTTCCAGCTGAAGGACAGAGCATCCACGTTCCAAGCTTGTTTGTGGGGAGGCCTTGTGCAAAATTTGTCCAATTGATAGTTCTGGAGGGAGGCAAACCGGTTTATATCTAGGCTCCCCCATTTGCTGGTCAACATGTTGAAATTCCTTGGTTCCAGTTTCCACTCGTGTGGGTCCATAAGGTTTCTGCTTAGTCTGCCAGTGTATTTAGTTTTCCTGGCAGGAATTGAGCTTGTAGATGCACTTGGCTGCTCAGGGCTGTGTTCCACAATGCCATGGCTAGTCTGCAGAGGGGGTAAGAATGTGTACCCCCCCTGCTCGTTTATGTACCACATAACAGTGGTGTTGTCCGTCATTACCATTAATTGTCCTGGAAGAATGTGGTCCTTGGAGGCTGTCAGAGCATTCTGTACAGCTAACATTTCTTTTTGATTGATATGCAGGTGCATTTGACTTTGGTTCCATTTGCCCTGAATGCACTTCCCTGCCAGGTGACCCCCCATGCATAGTCTGATGCATCTGTTAAGGTTTGGGCTGCAGGGGGTAATGTGAATGGTAGCCCCTTGTTTTGGTGGCAGGCCTCTGCCAACCAAAGAAACTCTAGGCATAGGCAAGGTATGCTAGGAATCATTGCTTCTAGATCCTGAGAATGTTGACACCATAGGCTTTTTAGATACCATTGTAGTTTCCTCATATGAAGTCTTGCATATGGAATTAGAAGAATGCAGGAGGCCATGAACCCCCAAGGCTTATAGTATTTGCCTTGCAGATAGCATGTTTTTTGGGGCCATTTGTTTGCCGTAGGTTGTCAAATGAATGTTTCTCTGGCATGAGGAAAGCCATCTGAGGTGTGTTCAAGCTTGCTCCCAGGAATATAATTTGTTGACAGGGTACCAGGTGTGATTACTTTTAGTTTATGGTGTACTCAAGACAAGTTAGCACCCTTTGTACAAAGGCCACATGATTCAAAAGTATGTCCTGGTTTAATGCCTGAATTAGACAAACATCCAGGTATGGGTATATTTGAATATTTCTTTGCCTGCAAAATGCAATGACTGGAGCTAGGCACTTTGTGAATACCCTGGGCACAGTAGATAAGCCAAAGGGCAGTGCAGAAAACTGTGTGTAGCCTGCTTTGAAGCATAGGTATCTTCTGCAAGATTCCCTGATTGGGATGTGCAGGTATACTTCCTTTAAATCTAGTGTTGCCAACCAGGCGTCTTTGCCTAGCATAGGGAGCAACTGGTGAAGAGTCAGCATCTTGAATTTTGGAATCACCAAAAAGGTGTTTAGAGAGGATAGGATGCCAAGAACTGTCTTTTCTGGGTACCAGGAATACAGTAGAAACCTTGTCCCTTTTCCTCTTCTGGTATCAAATGGATAGCCCCCATGCTTGAGAAAGTACTTGCTTTTGGGCCTCTGCCCACTCATTTGGGGGTAGATCTGGCCATCCACTTGGTGTTGGCAACGTGTGGAAGTGAAATCTGTATCCCCGGGACACTATTTAAAACCCATTTGTCCTGGGTAATGAGTTCCCAGTTCTTTGCCCCTTTGGGGGGAAAGATTGCTCTTCATGTAGTCAGTTGAGAAGTGCTTGGAAGTTTTAAAAAAGAAGTCATTGAGACAGTTTACCATAGGGGGGGCATTTTATTACTCCCTGATTTAGAAGTGGAGCCCCCCCCCCCACTGCTTAGTCTTGTGCGTACCCTGGGAGCTCTGCTGGATCTGGATTTGGACTGAGAAGGTCTGGAAGAGGCAGGAAAGGACCAATTTATGGAAGGCTAATGACTACTAAACCTGGGGGGTTGTACTTGTAAAAAAAATCTTAACAGTTTGCATAGATTTCGCTTTTTCCTCCATCTTTTTAACAACTTCGTCTGCCTTGTTGCCAAACAGGCGGTCCTGGTTTAAGGGAGCATCCAGTAATTTTGCTTTAACATGATCTGGCAAGGACTGCTCCTTAAGCCAAGCATGCCTTCTAAGTACAGACCCAGTTACAGCAGCCCTGCAAGATGCCTCTAGTGAATCAAAACCACATTGGAAAGTATGTTTTCCAACTTAAGCTGAATGCAGTAAATCCTGTAAATCCTTATTTTCAGCACAATCAGGAATCATTTTCTGTTTAAGCAATCCAATAATATGCTTCTGATACTTTAACATATGAAATACTGGCAGGTTAAGGCCCTAATGGCCAAAGTTGCAGAAGTGTATACCTTCTTACCCCATCTATAAAGTGCCCTGGAGTCTCTATCAGAGGGGGTAGGATTTTTGGCAGTAGTATCTTTAATGCCCTTTGGTCCCTGTGAAATGGTCTCTGGATCTGCAGTAGGATTTTTAAAAAGGAACTTGAGAGTCAGGGACCCTGTAATCATGTTTTCTGGGAGCAGGAGGTAAAGAGTTAGGGGCCAAACTAGATTCCGAAAAGGCATCATCAACAATGTCTAGTACAGGAGGTATGGCTAAAGGCTTGTGCTGGGGCAGTAGTAAGAAATCCCTATGCCTCTTTTTAGAATCAGAGAAATCCTGACTTCCCCAACGAAAATGCTCCTTGAGAGTATGCAAGGTTTCACCAAAAGAGAAATCTTCTGGGGGAGAAACAGAGGGAATAGAGTCCTCAGAATCCTCATAGGTAGATAAGGGTAAATCCTGGTCATCAGAGGAAACAGAAAATTCAGAATCCTGGTCAGAAGTATCATAAGCAAACTCAGTCCTAGGTCTCTTAGAGGGGGAAGGCTGGCTTCCCCTGATTAAAGTAATTAAGGTCTTCAGCCATTTTTAACATTTGTTTTTTAGGCAGAGGCCTGACCATGCGGTCTGGGCATCGGTTTTCTAGGCATGGTTTGAGTTTTAGGCCTTGAAAAAGAAGATGGCTTTGGTTTAATACGCAGGTCAGTAGGCCTGAATACACCCTCAGAAGCCAGTGCCTGCACAGCGGCTCCGGACCCAACCAAGGTAGAGACATCCGCAGTTTCCACGGTTGAAGCATCTCGCGGCATAGCAGACTCTGAATGGGTCTCCGTAGAGGGCTACGAATCTGAAGTAGCGGGACTCAGGGAATGCGAAAGCACCCGAGTACCAGCGAACTGTCAACTGGCTTAGGAGAAGCGTCGTTGGCAGCTTTGGACCTAGGCAGCCTGTCTATCTTTGCGTTTTTTTGGAATGTCGGTAATTGGATGGCTTATCGAAGACATGTCAGGATAACTGAACAAAGCACCAAAATATTTAGAAGTGAAAATATACAGATGACGGATAGTTCGTGGTTTAAGTAAGGCACAAAACTGACAAGTGAGGTGCATGGTGGTCAGGGCCTAGGCAAGGAATACAGTACGAATGAAAATCTTTGAGGTATTTGCTTTCCACAAGTACTGACATTGGTTTAGTTTCCCCAAAGGGGTACTTGGCTTTTAGTTGAAGACTTTGGTTCTGAAACTCAAATGAAAATTTCAGGAGTCTGCCGACCGGCACTTGCGAACTGCTTCGGGCACCGCATGGCAAGAAAGACTGGTGTAATGTCGTCGGCTGCATGTTTTATACCCGTTGACCTGATGCCATGGAAGTACAGACCACAACCAATGCAGGACCCAAGACTTTGTTAATCAAGCTGACTGAGGGCTACTGCAAACAGATAACCCCAAATGTGAGGACGGCAACAGTGAAACACTAAGAACATCTTCAATTTCCTAAGCAAACTCTACTGGCAAATTACAGAAAAAAAACTCAAAATATAAACAGTACTTTCACCAGTGGGTCACTTATCTCTTGAAGGATCTCCACAAATGTTCTGGGGCCACAGTCTGGATTCAACTGATTGCGGACTTGCACACACAAGTGGGGAAAAAAACTTAAGATGCCCACACACTATGGCAGCAGAAAGTACAGTTGTGTACCTACCATAAATGTAGATGTTAGAGTGTATTCACTGTTGCAGTCATTACAATTGGGTTATCCTGCTGGCAGGCTACCCACAGTCGGCCCGAGTTCCAAAGTCTAGGTCCGGCATTAGTTGTCGCCTCCTCCCTGACGTCAGTGCACCAGGGGTATAAAAGATGCAGCAGATGCCATTTTCTTCAGTTTTTCTTGCCCTAGATGTCAGGTGCCCCTAAAATGGTAGGCTAAAAAATGCCAATAAGCATGCACACACAAAAAAACAACTTTTCCTTCATCTACAAGCAAATACACCACATAGGTTGTATAGAATAGAGAAGTACAGATAAGTCCCAGCAAGGCAAAGGGGGATGGAGGGAGGGTAACCTGGACTGCAACAGTGAATACACTCGAACATCTGCATTTATAGTAGGTACACAACTCTACTATGTTCGTGTTTCACTGTTGCAGTCATTACAATTGGGTTGAATCCCAAAGCTAAGGTTGGGAGGCTGGTGCAGGAGAGGCTATCAGGCCCTGTTGAACTGCAGTGGCAAAGCCTGCCCTGGATTTAGAGTAGAGAGATAAGTGATAGTGCTTTGTAAAAGTATGCACTGAACTCTAAGTTGCAGTCTCTAAGATGTCTTTGGTTGGTACTCCTCTGAGGAAGGCTGCTGAAGTAGCTGCTGATCTGGTTGAATGTGGCCTAATGCCCTTAGGCACTGATTTGCCATGCTGTGAATAGCAGAAACGAATGCAGTGGCCTATCCACTGAGATAGGCTTTCCTTGTGATCCTGCAGCATATGCCACTAGAAGTTGTTCAGTCTTTCTGAAAGCTTTGGTTCTGTACAAGTAGAAGCGTAGCTGCCTGTGAATGTCCAAAGAATGCAGAAGTCTCTCACCCTTATTCTGTGGGTTTGGGTACAAGGTCGGCAAATTAATTGTTTGGTTAAGGGCCACACTGGACACTACCTTAGGCATAAATGTAGGGTTTGTCCTCAGAGAAACCTGTCAGGATGGAAAATGATAAAAGGTTCCACAGCCATGACTGCCTGTAACTCAGACTCGTCTAGCAGAGGTTATTGCTAGGAGCAGAGCTGTTTTCCAGGATAAGAATTTTATTTCAGCTGAAGAGGCTGGCTCAAACAGAGGCAGTGTGAGTTTTTCCAAGACATAGTTGAGGTCCCATGCAGGTACTGGTGCTCTCCTTGGGGGTCTTATGTTTTTGGCCCCTCTGAGGTACTGCCTTAGTAATGGAGGAGAAAAAATAAGTGGTTCTGTATTGTAATGAGCTGAAATGGCAGAGGCATGAATTTTAATTGATGAAAAAGAAAGGCCTTTATCCAGCATCTCAGTTAAGTATTGCAAAATCTGAGGAATATTTGTAACAATCGTGTCAATACCTTGCGCCTGGTTCCAAGCACAGAATCTCTTCCATTTTTCTGGTGCTAGGCCTCCTGGCCTCCAAAATAACATCCATCACTGCTTTAGAGAGAGAGGTGCGTCTTGAATAGCTACATTATCCGCCATGCTGTCAGGTTTAAGGTCCTGAGTTGGCTGTGGAGTATCTGACTGTCTTGTTGGGTCAATAAGTGAGGAATTTGAGGTAATGTCCAAGCTGGGCATTAAGACAAGTTCTTTAGGACTGGGTACCAGTGCTGGCGGGGGCAGTATGGGGCAATCAATCTCATTTTTGGCTTCTCTTGTTTGACCTTGAGGAGTACATTGGGGAGGAAAGGCATATACTGTCAGGATTTTCCAGCTGAAAGATAGAGCATCCACTTTCCATGCTTGCTTGTGATAAGTCCTTGTGCAGAATCTCTGTAGTTGGCAGTTGTGAGGGGAGGCAAATAGGTCTATGTCCGGGCATCCCCAGTTCCTTGTTATCATGCTAAAGACTTGTGGATCCAATTTCCACTTGTGGGGATCCATTAGGTTTCTGCCTAGTTAGTTTGCCAGAGCATTTATCCTTCCTGGCAGGAATTGTGCTTGCAGATGTACTTGCTAAGTCAATGCTGTGTCCCACAAGTTCATGGCTAGTCTGCAGAGGGGGTAGGAATGTGTGCCCCCCTGCTTATGTACCACATGACTGCAGTATAAGTAGTTGTCCTGGATGAAGTAGATCCTTGAAGGCTGTCAGGGCATTTTGAACTGCTAGAAACTTTTTGATTGATATGTAGATGCATTTGACTTGCAGACCATGTGCCCTGAATACATCTTCCTGCCATATGGGCTCCCAGGCATAATCTGATGTATCTGTTGTCAATGTCTGCCTGGCTGTGGGTAAAGTGAATGGTTGTCCTGTGTTGTGGTGACAGACTTTTGTCAAACGTTGAAACTCCTGTTGCAGGCAGGGAATGAGGGCAATTGTTTCCAGGCAGTGGCAATGTTGAGTCCAAACACTTTTTAGATACCATTGAAGTTTCCTCATATGCAGTCTTGCATATGGAATTAGCAGAATGCAGGATGCCATAAAGCCCAAAGCCTGCAGAATTTTTCTTGCAGATAACTGGGTCTTTGTTGCCAACATTTTGAAATAAGAAGTCAGTTGTCTGTCTGGTGTGAGATAAGCCATCTGGGCAGTTGTATTTAAATTTGCACCCAGGAATATTATCTCGAGAGAGTACGAGTTTTGATTTCTTTTTGTTTACAGTGTACCCTAGGCCTGTTAGTAATCTTTTTACAAACGCCAGATGCTGTAGTAAAATGTCCTTGTTCTCTGCTTGAATAAGGCAGTCGTCCAAGTAAGGATATATTTGTACTCCTCTGTCTGCAAAATGTAATTACTAGTTCCAGGCATTTTTTGAAGACCCTGGGCGCAGTAGATAAACCAAAGGGCAGTGCAGAGAATTGGTAGTGCATTGAGCCAGCTATAAATCTGAGGTATCTTCTGCATGATTGTCTGATTGGGACATGCAGGTATGCCTCTTTTAGGTCTAAAGTCACAAGCCAAGCCTTCCTGCCCAGCATGGGCAGAAGCTGCTGCAGAGTTAACATTTTGAATTTTGGAATATCCAGGAATGTGTTTAGTATAGACAGGTCCAGTATTGGTCTCCAGGCTTTGCCCTTTCCGGGCACCAAGAATAGCCTTGAGTAAAATCCTAGTCCCTGCTCTTGCTGTGGTATTTGCTGAATGGCTCATGTCCATGAGGGATGAAAAGTACAGTTTTGTACCTACCATAAATGTAGATGTCCGATAGATATGCAACTGCAGTCATAACATGTGGGTTGTCCTGCCTCAGGCAGCCCTCGGTCGGATTCCAAAGTCTGGGTCCGACGTCGGCTGATGTCGCATTTCTCTCCGACGTCAGAGCGGCTGGAGTACATAAGCATCAGCCGACGCCATTTTCTTCAGTGTTTCTTGCCCCAGATGCCAGGTGCCCTCCAAGGAAGGCTGTAATCAAATTGGAAAACAAAAACAGGATTCTAGACAAGTAAATGAGCAATAAAACAAATACACCATAACAGATATCCCCAGCTAAGAAAAACAGGGATAGGAGTGGACCCTAGGCATAGAGGGGTGTGGAGGGAGGGAAAATCCGACTGCAGTTGCATATCTATCGGACATCTACATTTATGGTAGGTACAAAACTGTACTATGTCCTTCAAGAATGCTGCAGTCATAACATGTGGGTAGAATACCATAGCTTAGCTGGGGGAGGAGGAATGCTCTAGGAAAAAGATGGCGTGGCAATCAAACCCTGCAGGACTGCCGAAGCAAAGCCTGCTCTGGATCTGGAGTATAAAGGGAGATTGTAGTGTTTGGAGAATGTATGCACGGAGCTCCATGTAGCAGCTTCTAGAATGTCCTTAGTAGGCACCCCTCTTAAGAATGCTGTAGAGGTGGCTGTAGCTCTGGTGGAATGTGGTCTGACATTGACTGGAAAAGTCTTTCCATGAAAGGAATAACAGAATCTGATGCAATGTCCAATCCATTTTGAAATAGTCTGTTATGAAATTGCTTTTCCTTGGACTGCAGGGGCGTAAGCTACAAAAAGTTGTTCAGACTTCCTACTGGCCTTGGTTCTGTCCAGGTAGTATCGAAGTTGTCTGTGAATGTCCAAGGTATGTAGCAGTCTTTCCCCCTTATTTTCTGGATTGGGGAAGAAAGCAGGCAGATGAATAGCTTGATTTAAAGAAAACCTAGATACCACCTTTGGCATAAAAGTAGGGTTAGTCCTTAATGAAACCCTGTCTCTGAAAAATTATGAATGGTGGTATTGCCATTAGGGCCTGTAGTTCCGAAACCCTTCTTGCTGAGGTAATTGCCAACATGAAAGCTGTCTTCCATGAGAGAAATTGCAAGTCAACTGAAGCTTCTGGCTCAAATGGAGGTAGAGTCAGTTTTTCTAGAACAAAATTGAGGTCCCAGGCTGGCACTGGGGCCTTTCTTGGTGGCTTAATGTTCTTGATTCCCCTGAGGAATTGTCTTAGCAAAGGGTGTGAAAAGACAGGAGGATCAGTGTTGTATCTAACTGAAATAGCTGATGCATGTATCTTTATGGAAGAATATGAGAGGCCGTTCTTTAGCATATCTGCCAAATAATCCAAGATGAGTGGGATGTTCAACAATGATGCATCATGTCTCTTGCTGGTATTCCAAATGCTGAATCTCTTCCATTTTGCTAAGTAAACCTTTCTGGTGGATGGTCTTCAAGCCTCTGTTAGTATCCGCTGAACTTCCTTGGAGAGACAGGTTGAGGTTATTTATGGGATCTCCCAGGCTGTTAGCTGCAGTGTCTGAAGGTTTGGATGCAGTGTTTTGAAGTTGTGTTGAGTCAAAAGTAGAGGCCATTGGGGAAGGGCCCACTTCCTGGTGTGACATATGCTCCGCAGTAGTGGATACCAGTGTTGTCTTGGCCAGTCCGGAGCTATTATGATTCCCTTGGGTCTCTCTGCTTTGATCTTTAGTAATACTGAGGTCATCGGTGGCAGAGGTGGGAATGCATAGATTGTTAGGAAGTTCCAGTTGAATGAGAGAGCATCTATTTTCCAAGCTTGTGGATGGTATGTCCTTGTGCAGAATTTTTGTAGATGATGGTTGAGGTGAGAGGCAAATAGGTCTACTTCTGGCCTGCCCCATGTACAAGTGAGTTGTGTGAAGATCTTCGGATGTAACCTCCACTCGTGTGGATCTGTGAAATTCCTGCTTAGGCTGTCCGCCAACACATTGTCTTTGCCTGGAACAAACTGGGATTGTAACTGGATGTTTAGGCTCAGTGATTTTTCCCAAAGATGCATTGTCAGTCTGCAAAGAGGGTAAGAGTGGGTGCCCCCTTGCTTGTTTATATACCACATCACAGTGGTGTTGTCTGTCCGTATCAGTAAATGGCCTTGCTGAAGTTGTTGAAAGGCCTCGATGGCATGCATTACTGCCAGCATTTCCTTTTGGTTTATATGCAGATGTGTTTCCTTTGGAGACCATTGTCCTTGTATACACCTGCCTTCCATGTGCGCCCCCCATCCAAGGTCTGAGGCGTCTGTGGTCATGGTCTGTGTTATCTGTGGTTTTTTGAATGACATACCTGTGTTTGCCTGGCTCACCGAGGCCCACCATAGGAATTCCTTTTGTAGGCATGGAATGAGCGGTATGGTTGTCTCCAAGTTGTTGCTGTGCTGAGACCAAATGCTTTTTAGGTACCATTGAAACTTTCTCATGTGTAGTCTTGCTAATGGAACCAGGAGAATGCAGGATGCCATGTAACCCAGGGCCTGTAGGAATCTCCTTGCAGTCATCTGGGTAAGTTTTGCTAAACCTTTGAAGTAATGAGTTAGCTTCTCTTGCTTGTCTTCTGTCAGGTAAGCCATTTGAGAGGCTGTGTCTAATTTTGCCCCTAAGAAGATTATTTGCTGGGATGGCTGCAGTCTTGACTTTTGGAAGTTGACTGTGTATCCCAGAGCTTGAAGTAATCGTATGACATAGTCCAAGTTTTTTGTCAATATCAATTTGTCGTCCGCTTGTATGAGGCAGTCGTCCAGGTAGGGGTAAATTTGTATCCCCTGGAGCCTGCAATGAGCAATTACTGAAGCCAGGCATTTTGTGAATACTCTGGGCACAGTAGATAAGCCAAATGGCAATGCTGAGAATTGATAATGCTCTG
This sequence comes from Protopterus annectens, assembly GCF_019279795.1. Lineage (NCBI taxonomy): Eukaryota > Metazoa > Chordata > Ceratodontiformes > Protopteridae > Protopterus > Protopterus annectens. The sequence continues at coordinate 439,559,216 of NC_056730.1, forward strand.
GCCCTGCAAGAAATCTGAGGTATCTTCTGCAGCTGTGTCTGATAGGGACATGCAGGTATGCCTCCTTGAGGTCCAGAGTAATCAGCCAAGACCCCTTGCCCAGCATGGGAAGGAGTTGCTGTAGAGTCAGCATTTTGAACTTTGGTACCATGAGAAAGGTGTTTAATGCGGACAAATCCAGTATTGGTCTCCATTGAGATTCCTTTCTTGGAACAAGGAACAGTCTTGAGTAAAACCCCTGGCCTTGTTCTTGTTGAGGAACTCTTTCTATTGCTTTCGTCCGAGTCAGCAGAGAAATTTCCTTGATAGCCTCTGCCCTCTGGTTTTGTGGTAGGTTTGGCATGCCTTGTTTTCTTGGCAAGGTATGAAAATGGAACCTGTAAAGTACAGTTTTGTACCTACCATAAATGTAGATGTTCGAAGATCCACATTGCTGCAGTCCTTACATATGGGGTAGTCCGCTGTCCTCGGTCGGCCCGAATACCAAAGTATTAGGCTGACGTCGGTCAAGGCGCTTAAAACTGACATCAGGACGTCAGGGTACAAAAGCGCATGACCGACGTCATTTCCTCAGTCTTTTCTTGCCCCAGATGTCAGAAGGCCCTAACAAGAAAGGCCAAAGCCAAAAACCAGCAAAAACTAACCAACCACCCGTGCACTAACCATATTTACAATATGTACAACACAAACCACACCACCACCCTCAACAACAGTGGGGAAGGAGGGAGGGTAAATTGGACTGCAGCAATGTGGATCTTCGAACATCTACATTTATGGTAGGTACAAAACTGTACTATGTTCTTCATCTCACATTGCTGCAGTCCTTACATATGGGTAGAATCCCAAAGCAGAGGTAAGGGAGGATGGCAAAACTATAAAGTATTAGGAGCTGCCAAAATGCCCTGTAAAATTGCAGTGGCAAATCCAGCCCTAGATTTAGAGTAAAGTGGAAGGTGGTAATGCTTAGAGAAAGTATGTACTGAACTCCAAGTAGCTGCTTCCAAAATATCTTTAGTAGCCACCCCCCTTAAAGCTGTAGAAGTGGCAGTAGCCCTAGTGGAATGAGGCCTAATCCCAGCTGGAATCTCCTTACCATGATGGGAATAACAAAGCAATACAAAAACCAATCCACTTAGAAATAGTTTGTTTTGAAACAGGTTTGCCCTGAGAACCCAAAGCAAAAGAAACAAACAACTGCTGAGACTGCCTGAACCCTTTAGTTCTGCTCAAATAATATCGCAACTGTCTGTGTATATCCAAAGTGTGCAAAATCCTTTCCCCTTAATTTTGGGGGTTTGCATAAAAAGTAGGCAAATGAATAGTTTGGTTTAAAGCCACACTAGAAACCACTTTAGGCATAAAAGAGGGGTTAGTACGCAAAGACACCCGATCCTTGTGGAAAATTAAGAAAGGCTCAACTGCCATAAGGGCCTGTAATTCAGAAACCCTTCTCGCAGAGGTAATGGCCAACAAAAAAAGAAGTCTTCCATGATAAATATTTCAACTCTGCTGATGCTGCAGGCTCAAAAGGTTGTAGAGTGAGTTTCTCCAACACAAAATTGAGATCCCAAGCAGGAGTAGGAGCTCTACGTGGGGGTCTTATATTCTTTGCCCCTCTAAGGAATTGCTTAAACAAAGGCTGAGAAAATAATGGTGGGTCACAGTCATAGTGAGCAGAAATTGCTGCAGCATGAACCTTTATAGAGGAGAAGGACAAACCTTTGTCCAATAACTCAGTAAGGTATTGAAGCGCAACACTTAAATTAGGTTTAGAAACATCAAAGTCCTTTGCTGTACTCCAAAATAAAAATCTCCTCCATTTATCTCGTAAACTTTCCTTGTACTAGGCCTTCTGGCCTCCAAAATAACATTCAAAACTTGTTGTGGAAGCTGAGACCCTTCAGGGTTTAAAACAGAATATGCCAGGCTGTCAGATGTAGAGAATGAAGTTTGACATTGAGTAAATGACTGTTCTCCTGAGACAGCAGGTGAGGAATCAAGGCAAAGGCCATGGAGGCTCCTGTACCAGACTTCTCAGTAATGGGTACCAGTGCTGTCGAGGCCAATCTGGAGCTATTAAAATCATGTTTGGCTTGTCCTGTCTGACCTTCAGCAGTACCTTTGGGAGGAGAGGCAGAGGTGGAAAGGCATACACGTGAAGATTGCTCCAATTGAATGAGAGAGCATCCACTTTCCAAGCTGTGGGATGAAACCTTTTGTGCAAAACTTTGGCAGCTGGTAATTTAGTGGAGAAGCGAACAGATCTATGTCTGGAGTTCCCCATAACACTGTCAATCTCTGAAATACATGAGGATCCAATTTCCACTCGTGGGGATCCATAATTTGTCTGCTCAACACATCTGCTAAGGAGTTCTGTGCTCCTGGCAGAAACCTTGCCTGATGATTTAGCTGTAAACTGAGAGCAGTCTCCCACAAAATCATTGCTTGTCTGCATAGAGGATAAGAATCGTTCCCCTTGCTTGTTGATGTACCACATGACAGTTGTGTTGTCTGTTTGAATCAACACCTGCCCTGGAAGAAGTAAATCCTTGAAAGCTATCAATGCAAATTGGACTGCTAACATCTCCTTCAAGTTGATATGTAGATGTTGAAGTCTGGCAGGCCACGTGTCTTGTACCCATTTTCCATTTAGATGAGCTCCCCAAGCTTTGTCTGAGGCATCTGTCGTTAAAATCTGACTCGCCTCTGGCCGGGTCACACAGAGTCCCTTGTTTAGGTGACATTCCTGAGCCCACCACAAAAATTCCTTTTGAATGCAAGGTATTATCTGAATGACAGTGTCCAAATCTTGGCAGTGCTGTGTCCATACATTCTTGAGATACCACTGTAGCTTCCTCATATGCAGTTTGGCATTGGGAAGTACCAGAATACAAGATGCCATGAACCCCAAGGCATGAAGGACTGTCCTTGCAGTCAGCCTGGACTGACGAGACAATTGGTGGAAGTAAAGAGAAAGATTCTTTTGTTTGTCCGGGGTCAAAAAAGCCATCTGGGATGCTGTATTCAGTCTCACACCCAGAAAAGCACATGTCCTGAGAGGGTACTAGACTGGACTTTATTTCGTTCACAGAATACCCCAGGCATCTTAACACTGCCATCACATACTGTAAATGATGAAGAAGTTCGTCCTTTTCTTGGGCTAGAATCAGGCAATCGTCCAAATAAGGATAGATTTGTATTCCTCTTAGCCTGAAGAAAGCCACCACTGGAGCCAGAACCTTCGTGAACACTCTGGGCGCAGTAGATAAGCCAAAGGGCAATGCAGAGAACTGATAATGTGAAGTCCCAGCCCGAAAACGCAGATACTTCCTGCAACTGGGCCTGATAGGAACATGAAGGTAAGCTTCCTTGAGATCCAGAGTCACCATCCAGTGATCTTTGCCCAGCAGAGGTAAAAGCTGTTGTAACGTCAACATTTTGAACTTGGGAATGTCCAGATATGTGTTGAGGATAGATAAATCCAAAATTGGTCTCCACGTGTTTCCTTTCTTTGGTACTAGAAACAGGCAAGAATAAAATCCTAGGCCCACTTCTGGCAGAGGGACCGGTTGTATGGCCCCTATTTGAAGTAGTAGAGAAATTTGTTTCTGAGCCTCTAGTCTTTGCTGAGGAGGAACGTCCGGCATGCCTTTGAAAGGAGGCAAGGTATGGAAATAAAACTTGTAACCCTGGTGTATGATATCCAATACCCATTTGTCCTGGGTAATCAACATCCAATTTTCTTTGAAGAGTGCTAACCTTCCTCCCAAAGGTGCTGCCAGGCAAGAAGGATCTGGCAGCTGAAAAAGTAGGTCATTGGGCCTATTTACGAAAGGACTGGCCCCTGCCCTCACCCGAAGATTGTGCAGGTGAACTCCCTGTTCTAGGTCTGAAAGAACTGAGCTCTGCCCCTACCACGTCTAGATCTACCCCTAGACTGAGAATCATAAGAAGGATACGTCCACCCCTTAGCAGGCCAATTTCTACTAAACTTCGGAGGCTGAACTTGCAAAAAATCTTTAACAGCCTGCATAGACTTAGCCTTGTCTTCCATTTTCTTCAAGACTGACTCCACAGGTGAACCAAACAACACATCCGACTGCAAAGGAGCATCCAAAATCCTTGTCTTAACATGGTCAGATAAATTCTGATCCTTCAGCCAGGCGTGCCTGCGAAGAACTGAGCCAGTGGCAGCCACCCTAGACGAGGCCTGCACAGCATCAAAACCACACTGTAATGAATGCTTACCCACCTGTTCAGAGACATGCACCAAATCTTGTAATTCTCTACACTCAATGCCTTTCGCCAGAGCATCCACCTTAGACTTCAATTGAGAAAGAAGAAAGTTTTGATATTTCAACATATGAAACTGGCAATTCAAAGCCCTCATAGCTAAGGTAGAAGATGTATAGACCTTCTTTCCCCATCTATCCAAAGCTCTGGCTTCTTTATCTAGAGGAACCGGATTTTTTACAACAGAGGCCTTGACACCCTTAGGTCCCTGACTAATAGTTTCTGGATCCGCCCTAGGACTCTTATAAAGATATTTATGAGCCTCAGGCACCCTGTAATACCTATCCGGTTTAACAGGAGCAGGAGGCAGAGAATCAGGATTAAGTGAAGCCTCTGCAAACACATCTTCCACAACATCCAAAACAGGGGGTATAGCCAAGGGCCTATGTTGGGGTAACAGCAAAAATTCCCTAAGCCTTTTCCGAGAATCAGAGAAGTCCTGACCTTCCCACTTAAAATGTTCCCTCATAGAATGAAGTGTCTCTGAAAAAGAAAAATCCTCTGGAGGAGAAGCAGAAGGAGTGGAATCATCCGCATCAGAATCAGAATAAGGAGAGTACTCCTGCAAGTCTTCAGCTGAAGACTCTGAAACATCCGAAGCCTGCTCAAAACTTCCCAACTCTGGCTCCACCCTAGGCCTCTTATCAGGAGGGGGCAAAGAACCTCTAATCAGAGTAATCAAATCTTCTGCCATTTTAAGCATGTGCTTCTTAGGCACAGACCCTGCTGAACTAGGAGTGACACCAACAGAAGCTAAACTGGCCTGCCTCTGGGAGAAGCCTTGGAAACAGAAGGAGAAGGCCTAACCACCCTAGGAAGGAGGGAGTACAGTAACTTGAGAAGCCCCTTCAGCCTGACCTGCCTCCTGAGAGACCACCTCCTGCAAAATCAAAGTCTCCCCCTGAGACTCCAGAGAAGTCTCCGTCGGAACCACCGGTTCCACTGAAGCCTCTAAAGAACCGGCGTCCGGAACGGACGACTCATCTTGCCTGGGTTTAACTGCTTTGTCTTTGCGAGCGGGCGCCGGAGAATCCGACGGCATATTATAATTGCACCGCTTCCCAAAGACCAGCCTAGCACAATCTAACCTTCACTTAACAGTGCATTTATTGAACCTAGCACAAAAGCGACACCCAACAACGTCGTGCTCAGGCCCCAAACAAGGAATACACAAAGAATGATAATCCCTATGCGGTATCTGTTTCCCACAAGAAATACAGTTATTCACTTTTTCTGACATCCGGTAAAACACTGAGGCAAGAAAAAAACAAAATATTCCCCAACGGGGTACTTAGCCAACTTGGATTCGGTCTGAAACTCCAAATTCGAAAAATTTCAGAATGCCGAACGGCACTTGCAACGCTGCTTCTGCATCGGACCATGCGGCAAAAAAGACTGAGGAAATGACGTCGGTCATGCGCTTTTGTACCCTGACATCCTGATGTCAGTTTTAAGCGCCTTGACAGACGTCAGCCTAATACTTTGGTATTCGGGCCGACCGAGGACAGCGGACTACCCCATATGTAAGGACTGCAGCAATGTGAGATGAAGAACATCCTCTGTCTATAATGTCCAAAATCCATTTGTCCTTTGTCAGTCTGTGCCAATTTTCTGCAAACAGAGATAATTTCCCGCCCAAGGGAGCTTCTATTTGTTCCCTGGTAGGCGGAAGTAGAGGAAAGTCATTGAGATTGTGGTTGTGGGGCAGGTGAAACCCCTGCGTCACTTCTTTGGTTTCCTGGCTGCCACTGTCATCCCCTGTAAGGACCTCTGTATTGTCCTCTTCCTCGGCCACGTCTGTTTTTACCCCCTTTGAAACTTTTCTGGATTAGGAAAGGACCAGTTCTCTGAAGGCCAATTCCTACTGAATCTGGGGTGGGGGTGGGGGGGGGGTTGAACCTGGAGAAAATCTTTCACCGTCTGAACTGATTTTGCTTTTTCCTCGATGGACTTCAACACATCCTTAGCATTAGCACCAAAAAGCTTGTTCTTTTCCAAAGGTGCATCCAGAAGTTTTGCCTTTACATGATCTGGTAGAGGTTGATCTTTTAACCATGCATGTCTACGAATGACTGCCCCTGTCATAGCTGCCCTACATGAAGCTTCCAGTGCATCATATCCACACTGCAGGAAGTGATTGCTTACTTGCTGAGAGTTATGTACAGCTTCCTGCAAAGCCTTCCTGTCTAAAGGATCAGGAGTGGCCAATGTTTTCTGTAAATCTTCTAACAGGAAATCCTGATATTGTAACATATGAAAAAGGCAATTCAAAGCTCTCATAGATAAGGTAGTAGATGTGTAAACCTTTTTATCCCATCTCTCCAATGGCCTAGCTTCCCTGTTGGAGGGCAATGGATTTTTAGAGGTGGAAGCTGAAACCCCTTTAGGCCCCTGTGAAATAGTTTCCAAATCAGCAGTATGGGCCCTGAATAAATGGGAATGTGTTTCTGGGACCCTGTAATACCTGTCTGGCTTGGCTGGAGCAGGAGGAAGAGTCAGGGGTAACACTAGAGTCAGAATATAAATCATCCAAAACATCAAGTACAGGAGGAATAGCTAAGGGCCTGTGCTGGGGCTTCTTAAGGAAAGTTCGAAGGCGTTTTCTGGAATCAGAATATTCCTGGCCTTGCCACTTGAAATGTTCCCTCATGGTATGTAGGACTTCCCCAAAAGAAATGTCCTCAGGAGGGGAGGCCGAGGGGATGGAATCCTCTGCATCCGAGTCCTCATAGGTCTGGAAGAGCTCTTCCTGGCCATCAGAGTGGACAGAGCCCTCAGAATCTTCATCTGACTGAATAGGGTCAGAGGGTTCAACCCGGGGCCTTTTATCGGAAGGAGGCTGGGATCCTCTCTCAGGATGGGCCTGTGAACCTCTAATCATAGAAATTAAGTCAGCAGCCATAGTCATAATTTGTGTCTCTGGAGTAGGCTGAGGTAAGGTTTTAGTAGTAAGATGCTTAGTTTTGCTGGCTGCCTTAGCCCTAGTGTAGGCCTTAATAGACATGGCCATAGGAGGCCTGGCAGCTCCACGTGCAGGAGTGACCTTGTCTACAGCAATGGTCTCGGGCATTTCCTCGGTTTCGGTATCCGGAGGAAAATCAATAACTGGCGTCTGAGTGACATCCGGAATCGGAGTCGCCGGTAATGCGGTGTCTTCAGTTCAGAGCGGTGGAGAGACATTCTCATCAGGAACCGGAGCACTCGCGGTAGGTTTTGGCATGGAGTCGGTGGTAGACGCGGTCCGAGGATGTCGGTCCCGGTGTTTTCGTTTCTTGGGAGTTTGAGATGTCGGAAGTTCCGATGGCATTGTGTAAGCAAATTTTTCGCCGAAAAAGTCTTCAGCGAACTCCACCCGGTGCCTGAGAGTGTGCTTGTTGAAGCGAGCACAGGCTACACAGGCCGAGACGTGGTCTGGGCCAAGGCAAGGAAGACAGTAAGAGTGGAAATCCTTATGAGGTATTTGTTTACCACAAGAAAGACAATTAACTTTTTCAGTAATGTCTGACATCGGCTGAGGCAAGAAAAGGTCCCCAATGGGGTACTTAGCTTTTTTGATGACTTCGGGATCGAAGAATACAGGAGCTGACCGACCGGCACTTGCGAACTGCTTCTGCTTCGGGCACCGCGCGGCAAGAAAGACTGAAGAAAATGGCGTCGGCTGATGCTTATGTACTCCAGCTGCTCTGACGGAGAGAAATGCGACATCAGCCGACGTCGGACCCAGACTTTGGAATCCGGCCGACCGAGGGCTGCCTGAGGCAGGACAACCCACATGTTATGACTGCAGTTGCATTCTTGAAGGACATCTTGTTTTTGTGCCTCTGCCCATTGATTGCGTGGCAGGTCTGCCATACCGTTTGGCCTTGGCAGGGTGTGAAAGTGGAACCTGTAGCCTTGTGATATGATACTTAAGACCCATTTGTCCTGGGTGATCATGTGCCAATTTTGTGCAAAAAGTGCTAGTTTTCCCCCCAAAGGAGCTGCCAGGGGAAGTCCTTGAGACTGTTTCCTGTATAGCTGTGATTTTTCCTCTGCTTTTGGAGGTAGAAGCACCCCATTGTTTAGGCCTGTATGAGCCTTGGGGCTGTGATCTGCCTCTGGGGCATCTGTATCTGCCTCTTTATGGCCTGTCTGACACTGGAAAGGACAAATTCTTTGCAGGCCCGTTCCTAAATCTGGGAGGCTGTACCTGTAAGAAATCCTTGACTGTTTGCATAGATTTAGCTCTGTCCTCCATTTTCTTTAACACCAAACAAGGTATCATGTTGTAATGGAGCATCTAATAGTTTTGTTTAACATGATCGAGCAGATTTCTTTTAACCAAGCATGCCTCCTAATGACAGAACCTGCATCAGCGGCCCTGCAGGAGGCCTCTAGACTAGAGAATCAAAACTACATTGCAAAGTATGCTTTCCCCACTTGTTCAGCTGCATGCAATAAATCCTGCATTTCTTTGTTTTCTGCACATTCTGAATTTGTCAACATTTTCTGTTTAAGCAGTGACATAAGATATTCCTGATATTTAAGCATATGAAATGGACAATGTAAAGCTCTTACAGCCAAGGTAGCAGAAGTATAAATCTTTTTTACCCCCATCTGTCCAGGGCCCTTGAATCCCTATCAGAGGGGATAGGGGTTTTTTTGCAGTGGAAGCCTTGACCCCCCTTTGGGACCCTGAGTGTGTGTTTCAGGGTCAGCAGCAGGGTTTTTATAAATAAATTTATGTGACTCAGGAACCCTGTAGTATCAGCCTGGCTTAACGTGAGCTGGTGGTAAAGAGTCAGGCGACAGACCGGACTCTGAAAATACATCACCTACAGTGTCTAAAACAGGAGGAATAGCAAGGGGCCTGTGCTGAGGTAATAAAAGGAAGTCTGAGCCTTTTCTTTGATTCTGAGTAATCTTGGCTCTCCCAGTGGAAATGCTCCCTGATAGTATGCAGGGTCTCCCCAAAAGAATAATCCTCAGGAGGAGAGGCTGAAGGGATAGATTCTTCAGCATCAGAATCCTCATAGGCAGGAAGAGAATATTCCTGTTCAGAAGAGGAATCAGAGGAAATGGAAACCTGATCTGAAGATTCATATTCTATCTCTTGCCTAGGCCTCTGGATCAGGGGTTCCCATCCCCCTCCTGATAAAAGTAATTAGGTCTTCGGCCATTTTGAGCATCTGTTTTTTTAGGAATGGAGGCCTGTCCAGGAGAATGCTGTACTTGTTTTTGTCTTTAGAGCTGCTTTAGTCTTTGCCTTTGAAGCTGAAGTTGGTTTTACATACAACTGTGTAGGCCTGAAAACACCCTCAGAAGCCGATGCCTGCTCAGAGGCTCTGGACCCATCTGAGGGAATAATTTCCGAGTGTCCAATACCTTGAGTTTCCAGCAGCCTAGTCGGCTCCACGTGGGAGTTGGAAGCGGCCTGTGGCTCTGAGGTAGCAGGCGTCAGGGGCTGCGAAAGCGCCTGAGAACCAGCGACAGGCCTAGCGGAAGCCTATTCATCGGTTTTGGACCTCGGATGCCTGGCCTTTTCTTTTTCCTTGCGCTTTTTATAAACTCCGGTAGTCAGCTGTTCTGACAGCATTATATAACTGAATCTTCTGCCAAAGTAAAGAAATGCAAAATTGTACCGACGCTTAATAGTGCGTTGGTTAAATGTAGCACAAAACCGACAACTAGCAATGTCGTGGTCAGGGCCTAGGCAAGCAATACAATAAGAATCAAAATTCTTATGAGGTATTTGCCTCCCACAAGAAATACAATTTTTTCTGACATTGGTCTGGAGCAAGAAAAAAGTTTCTCCAATGGGGTACTTAGCTTTAATGAAGACTTTGGATCTGAAATTTGAATGTGAAAATCTCAGGAGTCGGCCGACCGGCACTTGTGAACTGCTTTTGCTTCGGGCACCGCGTGGCAAGAAAGACTGAAGAAAATGGCGTTGGCTGCATCTTTTATACACCTGGTGCACTGACGTCAAGGAGGAGGCAACAGCAACAGACGCCGGACCTAGACTTTGGAACTCGGGCCAACTGCGGGTAGCCTGCCAGCAGGATAACCTAATTGTAATGACTGCAACAGTGAAACATGAACATCAGGTTCTTATTACCAGCCTATAGGAGACCATACACTCCAATAACTCATATAACCTTTTTTTCACTTAAAACTTAGAGGGGAAAGTTAGCCCAAAAGGACAAAAAAGAAGTTATGTACTCACCATAACGTTCCATGTGAGTTGTTCCATTTCGCCTTCATTTTTACAGATGGGTTAGGAGCCAATCCTCTGCTCGGAGTCAGCCTACTAAAAAGCTCGAGGTCTTCAGACAGCTTGAGACCAAAGTCCCTATATCATGATGCACCTGGAGTCAACTCAGATCTTGTTTGCTGCGTATAATACCATGTGTCATTCTATCACTATAAGAGAAAGCCATAGAAGGATTGAGCAACCAGGAAGAATCTAGTATCTCAGTCCTTGAAAAGCCCTGGAGGGGTTAGAAGGGTGGGAAGTAAGAATGAAGGTGAGATGAACAACTCACATGGAACGTTATGGTGAGTACATAACTTCTTTATGTGAAGTTGTTTTATCTCACCATTCATTCTTACAGATGGGTAGCGTCCCCAGCATCATCTTTCTCGGGTGGATCATGGGAGTATGTTTTTCAGGACAGTATACCCAAAGGAGGCCCTCTCAACTTTGTAATGAGTGATAAAAGTATGAGGTCTTGACCAAGTGGCTGCTGCACAAATGTTGTCTATAGGAAGTCTAACAGAAAAAGCAGAGGATGTAGACACTGCTCTGGTAGAAAGAGCCTTAAATTTTGTGTTGTAAGGGCATATTAACAGTTGAATAAAATGTGATAGTGTCAGATAACCATTTAGACAGTTGTTTTTGCCACTGGCATACCTTTTCTGAAATCTGAAAAGGAAAAGAAAAGCTGTTCTGATTTCCTGAACTCTTGTTCTATCCAAGTAAAATCTGAGCCGTCTATGAACATCAAGCTTGTGCACATATACCCAAAGTTGTTTGGGAACAAACACTGGCAAATCTATAATCTGGTTAAGTTTAGTTTCAGAACAAACTTTGGGCAAAAATGAGGGATTAGTTCGCAGGGAGACTCAGTCAGCATGGAAAATCAAATAAAGAGGCTTTATGGACAAGGTCTGAAGCTCCGACACTCTGCGAGCAGAAGTGATGGCTACTAAGAAGATAGTCTTCCATGACAAATATTTCAAATCGCATGAGGAAGCTGGTTGGAAAGGTGGGAGAATAATGCATGAAAGCATAAAATTTAGATTCCATGGGGTATAAGGGGATTTCACAGGTGGTCTGAGAAGTCCCTTTGAGAAAGGCTTTAGATAATTTATGTGACATTATGTTCAATCCTTCAAATCCAATGTGAAAATTAGAGAGCAACATGTTGAACCCGAACTGTTGCTGCTGCAGCACCTTTATTGAAAAGCATAGTCAAGAACTCTAATATGGAGGCAACAGGGGCTTGGGTAAGGATCAATGTTATTTTGAGAAACCCATATAGAAAATCTTTTCCATTTGCCAAGATACAGCTTCCTAGTAGAAGACTTGAGAAGATACCAGAATCTGCTGCATTTCATTCGAAAGGTTATGGAACCTGGCTATGTTGGGAATTGGAGCTGTCAACTTCAGGGACTGGAGAGAGGGATGAAGTTTCCCTGCTGGGTGTGTCAGAAGATCTGGAACTGGCTCCAGAATCCAAGGGTCCTCCAATTGACGAAGTCTAAGGAAAGGGAACTAAATCTGACGAGACCAATGAGTTACTATTAGAATGATGGTCCTTCCCAGGGCTTTTGCTTTCTGTAATATTTTGGGAATCAAGGGAATTGGTGGGAATGCACAGAGGAGACCCGGAGACCAATCGTGTACGAGTGCATCTCCTGGAGGGGGAAATCAAGGCAAAGTAACTTCTGCATTTTGTGTTCATGTGGTTGGCAAAAAGGACGCAGCAAGGCTGGCCCCACCTGCGGAAAATTCTCTCCATTTGTTTCTTGAGGGACCACTCGGGAGGCAAAAAATTTGCTCTGCTCAGTTTGTCTATCACATTGGATTTCCCCGGGATGTGCGTTGCTAACAAAGGGCTGGGTGGACGTAGCCCCGTAGGGCCTCGCGACAAAGGTGGTAGAACCTGGTTCCTCCTTGTTTGTTCAAGTACCAGACCACTGACATGTCTGTGAATAGCAATTGTTCCCAGAGGAAATGAATCCGTAAAAGATAGTACTGCAACATTAAATGTACTCATCTCAAGGACATTGATATGCAGATGCGTCTCCTGTTCGGTCCATGTACCTTGGGCTGTTCTTCCCTGAAAATGCCCTCCCCACCCTATCAGGGATGCGCCAGTGGTCACTGTGGCCGCTGGTGGGGGTAGAACAAAAGGATGACCTATCGTAACATGGAGAGTTCAACCACCACTGAAGATCCCCTTTTTGCATGTTTGAGATTATTAGACGAGACATTGCGAGCTCTTGGTAAGACCACTGAGCGAATAACAGCCATTGCAGAATCTGTATGTGCATGTGACCCAATGGTATGGCTAATATTGCAGCTGCCATCATGCTTAGCAATTTTAGTACTTCTGATGCTGAAGCCTTGTCTTTGGATATGATATTGTGGACGTGCTGAATGAGTAGTAAGGCTCTTTCTGCTGGAAGTCTCAAAGTGGTGGTGTCCAATTCTGCTCCGATAAAAATGGTATGTTGCGATGGTGACAAGGCAGATTTTTCTGAGTTCATGGTAATGCCCAGATGATTGCAGAGAAAGAATGGTGTCCCTGGATTGTATGAGCTGATGCCTGGTGCTGGCGGTGAGAAGCCAATAGTCTAGGAAAGGAAACACCTGGAATCCTAAGATCCTGAAGATCTATCTAGCACATCCAATTGTCTTTCCCTAAAAAGGGAAGTATAGACTTAAGCATGACCATCCGGAACTTCTCTTTCTTGATAGATCTGCTTAATTTGCAGAGGTCCAAAATAGGTCTCCAGTCCAGTCTTTTTTGAAATTAAAAAGAATCTTGAGTAATTTCCAGATCCTATGTGGTCTGCTGGGACTGGTTGGATGACTTTCTTAGCAACGTTTGGACCTCTACTGTTCCCTGTAACTGGGAGGAACTTCCGGGATTTTTGTTGTCAATGGAAGGGGTGTAGCAAAAGGAATGAAATATCTTCTGGGTTGTCGTTTGTTCTTTTGGGCCAGGCATCTGGATGCAAAGATAACAGACCTCTGACTGCCTCCAGAGAAGGACAGTCTGGCCTCCTTTCAGGGGTGCTGGTAGGGCTTCCCAAAGAACTGATCTGTCTCGCCCTGATTTTGTGGACCCCCCTCTGCCACAAGGGTGGCATCTTCCATTACTGCCCCCTCCTCTGCCCCTGGAGGAGGATTCACATGCATCCTGAAAGGCTCCTTGGGCTTTTAGGAACCACATCTTCCCTCCCCTTTGAGCCTTGGGTTAGGGTCTGGTAGGAGTGGAAAAACAGACTCCGACGGCAGAGTCTTTCCTTCCCGTTCACACCTGGTTAAAGTTTCCTTAACTTTGGGCTCAAAAAGGGACAAGCCATCAAAAAGAGTGTTGACAAAGTATGACAAAGGGCTCAGCGAAGGAATACAAGCGCATCCAGGAGGGTCTCCTAAGAGCAATTCCTGTACCCGCTGCCCTACTCGTTCCTTCAGCTGCTTATGAAATGAAGTGCATGGACAAGTTCACTATGAACTGAGGGTAGCAAGCTGGGAGGCAACTTTATCTGAAGCTCCTGTACCCTGAAGAGCATCTCTAAGCTCTTTTAGATATCTCTGCAATTCACTGAATGCAGTCCAAAAGTCGCTGAACTGTACGAGCACTTCCCGGTATCTATCCATGAACCTACAATCTCTGTTAGGAGGATGGATAGAGGAAGAAGTTTCCGAAATCGCCTTTTTGGTGGCTGCCGCCACCATCATAGCATCAAATGGCACTTTCTTGATAAGAAAACACTTTTCCTGGGGGGGGGGCAGAAATAAATTTATTAGGCCTCCTAGGGACGGGCTTCATGGTGTTTGGAGACTCGCACGACCTTCGTGAGACCAGCTCCATGAGCTCATTGAAGGGTGGAGATACCCAAGAGGTGGAGGGTTGAGACCCGAAAGCCCTCAGGAGAACAGACTAGTCTTCAACAGGATTGGTGGACTGCCAGTCACCCCTCTTGCCCAAGGATTTCTAGTATCTAAGCAAATGAGATATCCTCAGAGGGGACTGTGGGGACCCCTCTGATTCATCCAAGTTGGTATCAGATGCGAGTGTCTAAGTGCTTCCTCTTAAAGATTCTCATCCTGGCATCAGTGGGAACTTCTGATGAGGTCTCGGAAGAGAAGGGGCCACCCAATGGGGCTTCCTGAGGCTCTACGCTTAGAAAGGATCTGTGAAGCAGAAGCAGACAGGTGCTTTTCGAGAGGAGGTAGTCGGACCTGAAGACGTAGATGTCTTGGGGAGACATAACTCTCTTCATGGCTTTGAAGGCACCTCTGGTCCGATGAGAAGGGACCGCTGGATCAGAGAAAACCATTGATCCCCCCGGCACCGAGACAGTGGGCTCTGAACCAGAGGTAGGAGCTGAGCTCATCTGAACCGAAGCCCTGAGAGGCAAAGTCAGAAAAGACAAGTCAGTCCGACTATCCTCCCCGGAGTGTTGGCTCCTACACGCCTCGATCGGCACCGAGGAAGTCCGAGTAAACGAAAAGTACAGTTTTGTACCTACCATAAATGTAGATGTTAGAGTGCTAATACAGCTGCAGTCATAACAGATGGGTTCTTCTGCCGTCAGGCGGGTCCTCGGTCGGCCGAATTCCAAAGTCTAGGTCTGGCGTCGGTTGTCGTCGCTTTCTTTCCTGACGTCAGTGCGACAGGGGTACATAAGACACAGCCGACGCCATTTTCTTCAGTCTTTCTTGCCCCAGATGTCAGGTGCCCAGAAGGAAGGTTTTATAATCATGCAATGCAATATAATAAAAAATCAGTAGTTGCAAGCAAATACACCATAGAAGGATAACCCAATCAGGTTGCAAGATGATCCAAAAAGAGAAAAGAATGGCAGGACACTGCTGGATTAACTCCTTTATTAAAACAACCAAAACAGCCAAGGATAAGCGCTTTCGGGTGTGGTACCCTTCATCAGATAAAATGGAACAAACATTACCATTATTTTAAATTAAAAGCCAACCAATCAGCAATCAATAAACTACCCGCCTTTTTTGTAGGGTGGGTTTCAAAGGAACCATGTCATTTAACCCTGGGCTCCTATGAGCCCTCAGCTCCAAGATCCATTTAGATTCAAGGGATTCTGTCAACAACCTTATATCCCTCTATTATTTAACCTTACGTTAACCACAGCCCTGAAGCTGAAAGTGTGTGTGGAGTGCTGTTCAATGTGCCTATAAAGAGCATTATGCACATTTTTATTTCTAATATTGGAAAGATGCTGTAGAATTCTGATTTTAAACATATTATCGGTCTTCCCAACATAATATGCTGTGCAATGTTCACATGTAGCCAAATAAACTATGTGACTAGTCCTGCAAGTAGCCCTTGCCTTAAGGTGGTACAATTTTCCAGTAACAGGATGTTTAAAAGTTGCATTCTTATTAATGGACGGACAGGCTTTACATAAGCTACAGGGAACACTGCCTGGGCTATCCTTAAATGAATTGGATGTAGTAAAAGCCCTTTCTGTGCAAAGGATGTCCTTCAAATTCTTACTTCTCTTGTATCCAAAACTGGGTCTAGTTCCTATTAGGCCCTTTAACTTATTGTCACTTCTTAAGATGTTCCATTTGTTAAAGGCTATATTTTTTATATCTTTGGTATTACTACTATAGGTGACAAACAACTTAGGTTCCCTTTTTGTATATCTCTGTGGAACTTTGGCCTCCAGAAGAAAAAAAACATCATCTACAAAACGTGTATACATATACACATGTTGTTTCCATAGTGGATGTTCTAAAATTACATCTTTCTCCCAAAACCAAAGGACCAGGTTAGCGTATGTATTAGCACAGGGGGTGCCCATAGCTACCCCCTGTGCTTGTCTATATATTTGCTTGTCTCCTATAAAGACATTATTCTCTAGGACCAGAATAATGATTGATGTTTTTTTTTCTTCTGGAGGGGTGATGCAGACATGCTAATAGATTTTGTCAGCTACCTACACTCCACCACATCTTTCCTTAGATTTAAGTTGAATTTCTCTGACACCAGCATAGATTTTTTGGATGTCAGTATCACACAAACTAGTGATGGTTTTTCATCGAAGTTATTCAGAAAGGATTGTTGGAAGAACAGTCTGCTGTGCTTTGATAGCATGCATCCCCGTCATAGGTTTCCCAACAGTTCAGGGCCAGGCAGGCAGAATATCTAGGATATCAATGAATGATATAGAATATGAGAAAGATATAGAGTCCTTGAAGCAATGTTTTTTGGACAGAGGATACAATGAGGGGATGATCTGTGAGGTCATTAATGATAGTAGGCAGAAAAGGGATAGTAAATATAAACCATGGATAAGACAGGAGCATGCTGAAGCTAAGGCCAAAGTTCCACAGAGATATACAAAAAGGGAACCTAAGTTTTGTCACCTATAGTAGTAATACCAAAGATATAAAAAATATAGTCTTTAACAACTGGAACATCTTAAGAAGTGACAATAAGTTAAAGGGCCTAATAGGAACTAGACCCAGTTTTGGATACAAGAGAAATAAGAATTTAAAGGACATCCTTTGCATCTAAAGGGCTTTTACTATATCCAATTCACTTAAGGATAGCCCAGGCAGTGTTCCCTGTGGCTTATGTAAAGCCTGTCCGTCCATTAATAAGAATGCAACTTTTAAACATCCTGTTACTGGAAAATTGTACCACCTTAAGGCAAGGGCTACTTGCAGGACTAGTCACAGTTTATTTGGCTACATGTGAACATTGCACAGCATATTATGTTGGGAAGACCGATATGTTTAAAATCAGAATTCTACAGCATCTTTCCAATATTAGAAATAAAAATGTGCATAATGCTCTTTATAGGCACATTGAACAGCACTCCACACACACTTTCAGCTTCAGGGCTGTAGTTAATGTAAGGTTAAATAATAGGGGAGGGGATATAAGGTTGTTGACAGAACCCCTTGAATCTAAATGGATCTTGGAGCGGAGGGCTCATAGAAGCCCAGGGTTAAATGACATGGTTCCTTTGAAACCTGCCCTACAAAAAAGGCAGGTAGTTTATTGATTGCTGACTGGTTGGCTTTTAATTTAAAATGGTAATGTTTGTTCCTTTTTATCTGATGAAGGGTACCACACCCGAAAGCGCTTATCCTTGGCTATTTTGGTTGTTTTAATAAAGGAGTTAATCCAGCAGTGTCCTGCCATTCTTTTCTCTTTTTGGATTTTGCTGTTTGGTGGGACTTTAGTCATAGCACAGAACTTTTGGATTTTGGAGGTTGTTAGATGAGTTAGCCACTAGGTCTGTACCCAGAGGGGAAGGAGGGAGGGAAACCTGGACTGCAGCTGTATTAGCACTCTAACATCTACATTTATGGTAGGTACAAAACTGTACTATGTTCATCATGCATACAGCTGCAGTCATAACAGATGGGTAGAATCCCAAAGCTACACACAGGGTGGTAGGCACTAGGTGGAACTGGGAGGAGCCAGAATGCCCTGCAACACAGCAGTGGCAAAGCCTGCTCTAGTTTTGGAGTATAAAGGTAGGTGGTAGTATTTAGTGAAGGTATGCACAGAACTCCAAGTGGCTGCCTCCAAAATATCTTTGGTAGGGACTCGTCTGAGGAAGGCTGCAGAGGTAGCTGTGGCCCTTGTGGAGTGGGATCTGATGCCTGCAGGTACAGATTTACCATGAAAGGAGTAACAAAACCGTATGCAGTGGCCTATCCATTTTGAAATTGTCCGTTTGGAAATTGGCTTCCCTTGAGCTCCTACAGCATAGGACAGAGTTGTTCTGATTTCCTGAAAGGTTTTGTTCTGTCCAAATAGTAACGTAGCTGTCTATGGATGTCTAAGGAATGTAGCAGCCTCTCCCCTTTGTTTTGAGGATTGGGGTAAAAGGTAGGCAAGTGTACGGCCTGATTTAAAGCTACCCTGGATACTACCTTAGGCATAAATGATGGGTTGGTTTGTAGGGAAACCCTGTCCTGATGGAAGATGAGAAAGGGCTGCACAGCCATGAGGGCTTGTAGTTCCGAGACCCTACGAGCTGAGGTAATAGCCAGAAGGAAAGCGGTTTTCCAGGACAAATATTGCAAATCTGTTGAGGCAGCTGGTTCAAAGGGAGGCAATGTTAATTTTTCTAGAATGTAATTAAGATCCCAGGCTGGTATTGGTTGTTTCCTTGGAGGTCTTATATTCTTAGCCCCTCTGAGGAACTGTCTTAAGAGTGGGTGAGAGAATAAGTGTGGATCAGTGTTGTATTCTGCAGAAATGGCTGAGGCATGGATTTTGATGGAGGAAAATGAAAGTCCACTGTTCAACAGCTCAGCTAGATACTGTAATATGAGGCAAATTCAGTTTTCTAGGATCCTGGCCCTTTTTCTCATTCCAAGCGCAAAACCGTTTCCATTTTGCGGAGTAAGCTTTTCTAGTAGATGGCCTTCTGGCCTCCAAAATGACATCCTGCACCTCCTTGGAGAATAGGGTCTGTTGTGGTATTAAGGAATTTTCCATGCAGCCAGACTGAGTGTTTTCAGCTGACTGTGAAGAGTTTTGTAACTGTGCTGAGTCAGGAGAAGAGGCATTAGAGGTAGGGTCCAGGGAGGAGAATGTGTTAGGCTCCTCAGGAGTGGGTACCAGTGTTGTCTTAGCCAGTCTGGAGCAATCAGTATCATCTTTGGTCTGTCTGCTCTTGCTTTCAAGAGCACCTTGGGCAGTAGAGGCAAAGGTGAGAAGGCGTAAACTGTCCGTGCTGCTCAACTGAAAGAAAGGGCGTCCACTCTCCAGGCCTTTGGATGAAATGTCCTTGAGCAGAATTTTGTCAATTGAGGATTCCTGTGGGAGGCAAAGAGATCTATGTCTGGCCTTCCCAACAGTTGGCACTTGAGGATGCAACTTCCATTCGTGCGAGTCTGTCATATTTCTGCTTAGATTGTCTGCCAGCGTGTTTTCCAAACCTGGCAGGTACTGTGCTTGAAGCTCGATTTGCCATTCCAGAGCCATGTTCCAAAGTGACATGGCCAGCCTGCACAGGGGGTATGAATGTGTTCCTCCTTGTTTATGTACCACATTACTGTGGTGTTGTCTGTTCTTATCAATAATTGCCCTGGATGCAGGAGGTCCTTGAAAGCTGTAATTGCATTTATCACTGCTAGCATTTCCTTTTGATTGATGTGAAGGTGCTTTTCCTTTTGGGACCATTTGCCCTGAATGCACCTGCCTGTCATGTGTGCCCCCCAGGCGTAGTCTGAGGCATCTGTTGTGATGACTTGATTTGCTTGAGGCTTGCAGAATGGTAGACCTGTGTTTGTTTGGCATGCTTGGGCCCACCATAGAAATTCCTTTTGCAAACATGGAATTAGTGGTATTATTGTTTCCAAACTGTGGCTGTGTTGAGACCATAGGTTTTTTAGGTACCATTGAAGTTTCCTCATTTGCAACTTTGCACATGGGATTAGAAGAAAGCAAGATGCCATGAAGCCCAGAGCCTGCAGGATTTTCCTTGCAGTTAGCCTGGTACAATTTGCTAGCATCCTGAAGTACTGAGTTAGTTGCCCCTGTTTTTCTGGCGTAAGATAGACCATCTGGGTGTTTGTGTCCAAGTTGGCACCCAGGAAAATTATTTTCTGAGATGGTGTTAGCCTGGATTTCTCTTTGTTGACTGTGTATCCCAGAGAATTCAATAACCGTGTTACATAAGCCAGATGTTCCAGAAGTATGTGTTTGCTGTCCGCTTGGATCAGGCAATTGTCCAAATAAGGGTAAATTTGTATCCCTTGAAGTCTGCAGTAGGCAATTACTGATGCCAGGCATTTCGTGAATACTCTGGGTGCAGTAGATAAGCCAAAGGGCAATGCAGAAAATTGATAGTGGATTGAACCTGCAAGAAATCTGAGATATCTTCTGCAGCTTTGTCTGATGGGGACATGCAGGTATGCCTCCTTGAGGTCCAATGTTACCAGCCAAGACTCCTTGCCCAGCATGGGAAGAAGCTGCTGTAAGGTGAGCATCTTGAATTTTGGTACGAGTAGAAATGTGTTTGGGATGGATAAGTCCAAAATGGGTCTCCAATCGGTTCCCCTCCTTGGTACCAGGAATAGGCTGGAATAAAAACCTTGACCTTGTTCGTGAGTAGGTACCTCTTGAATAGCTTTCATGTCCATGAGCTTTGAAATTTGTATTTGAGCCTCTGCCCTTTGATTGTGTGGCAGGTTCGGCATGCCTCATTTTTTGGAAGAGTGTGAAAATGAAATCTGTAGCCTCTGTTTATAATGTCCAGGATCCATGTGTCTTTTGTGACAATATGCCAATTTTTTGAAAATAATGCCAGCTTTCCTCCCAAGGGTGCTGCCACCTGAGCCTTGCTTGGCATGTAAAGGGGAAAGTCATTGGGTTTGTTTCCTGTATTGTTGTGCACTGTCTTCGCCACATCTTGGTGCTGGAGATTGCCATTGTCTGCCTCTATATGATCCTTGAGATTGTCCTCTGCCCCTTGTGCGCCTGTATCTACCTCTTTGGGGCTTGTCCGTGGCTGGAAAGAACCAGTTTTTTGAAGGCCAATTTCTGCTAAAACGTGGTGGTTGTACCTGTAGAAAAGCAGTTTGCATAGATTTAGCTTTTTCTTCCATTTTCCGTAGTATCTCCTCAGCATTAGTACCAAATAATACATCCTTTTGTAAAGGAGCATCTAGTAGTTTAGCTTTAACATGATCAGGCAAGGTTTGTTCCCTAAGCCAGGCATGTCTACGAATGACTGATCCTGTAACAGCAGCTCTACTTGAGGCCTCTAGAGCATCATAGTCACATTGTAAGGTGCGTTTACTCACTTGTTCTGCACTATGCATCATATCCTGCAACTCCTTCAAATCTGGTTGTTCAGGTTGTGACATTTTATTCCTTAATTGTGACAACAGAAACTGCTGATATTTAAGCATATGGAACTGACAATTTAAGGCCCTCATGGCTAGGGTGGCCGAGGTATATATCTTTTTCCCCCACCTTTCTAAGGATCTAGACTCTCTCGGAAGGTAATGGATTCTTAGCAGTAGAGGCCTTCATTCCCTTGGGGCCTTGAGAAATGGTTTCAGGGTCAGCATTATGGCTTTTGTAAAGAAATTGGTGTGAGTTAGGAACTCTGTAGTACCTATCAGGCTTGACTGGGGCAGGAGGCAGGGGAGTCCGGATTAAGGCAAGCCTCCGAGTAAACATCATCAAGTATGTCCAAGACAGGAGGTATCGCCAGAGGTCTGTGCTGAGGTAGCAAAAGAAATTCCCTAAGCCTTTTCTTGGAATCTGAAAAATCTTGGCCTTCCCAATGGAAATGTTCCCTCAAGGTATGCAAGGTTTCCCCAAAAGAAACATCCTCTGGGGGGATACAGAAGGAATGGACTGCTCTGCATCAGAATCTTCAAAAGGGGAGTACGAGTGTTCCTCTTCATCAGAATGTTCTGAAATAATGGAGCCCTGGTCAGAAGAGGGAGACTCTTCCTCCACTCTGTGTCTCTTGTCCGGAGGGGGTTGGGAACCCCTGACAAAGAGTAATTAAATCCTCAGCCATTTTGAGCATCTGCTTTTTAGGCATGGGACCGGGAGATGGGCCCTGTGCAACAGGCCTCTTGGAATGCATGGCTGATTTAGACTTAGTAAAAGCCTTTATGGAAAAGGAAGATGAAGGTCTGAAGACACCATGGGTGGAAGTGGACCTGTCCACATTAAGAGGCTCAACACTCACAGTGGCTTCGGTAGCTGTAGTCAGGGTATGGGCAGAGGAACCTGCGGTCTCTGTTACAGAAGACACCGCCAGAGAAGTGTCGTCTGTAGCCAGGGGCTGCGTAGGCACCTCGCTGAGAACCGGAACACGTGTAGCCGGTTTTGGCATGGTGTCTGTGGATACCGCGGACCTTGCGTGTCTGTCTTTGTCCTTGCGTTTTTTGGACAAAACAGTAGTCTGATGACATTTTATAATTAAAAGCTTTACCAAAAAAGTGCTGGGCGAACTCCGCACGACGCTTAATAGTGCGTTTATTGAAAGTAGCACAAAAGCGACAGCCCGAGACGTCGTGGTCTGGGCCTAAACAAGGTATACAGAGGGAATGGAAATCCTTATGCGGTATTTGCTTCCCACAAGAAATACAATTATTAACTTTGACATCGGTCTGAGGCAAGAAAAGTTTCCCCAACGGGATACTTAGCTTTAAAGAAGACTTTGGTTTCCAAATTTTCATAATTTCAGGAGCTGGCTGGCCGACCGGCACTTGCGAACTGCTTCTGCTTCGGGCACCGCGTGGCAAAAAAGACTGAAGAAAATGGTGTCGGCTGTGTCTTATGTACCCCTGTCGCACTGACATCAGGAAAGAAAGCGACGACAACAGACGCCGGACCTAGACTTTGGAATTCGGCCGCCTGACGGCAGGAGAACCCATCTGTTATGACTGCAGCTGTATGCACGATGAACATCTGATTATACTGGAATAGGAGTCTGCTCCAAAGGCTCATCAATCAGCAAGTCAGACTCCTCCGGCTCCGAAGGACCAGCATGGCTCGGAGGAGGAAATAAAGTAGATAATACACAGTCTTCAGTTCCGAAACCACTTGGGTCGGAGCCAATAATTTTGCAAACGCCAGTGCCTGTAGCAAATTCTGCACCACACAATCCACATCAAAATCGGAA
Source organism: Protopterus annectens (assembly GCF_019279795.1). Classification (NCBI taxonomy): domain Eukaryota; kingdom Metazoa; phylum Chordata; order Ceratodontiformes; family Protopteridae; genus Protopterus; species Protopterus annectens. Next base: position 439,582,382 of record NC_056730.1, read on the forward strand.
AGGCTAATAGAGGACAGATGGATGGATGGGGGCACTGATTGAAAGATCGGCGATTTTGGTACCTCTGACAGAGATTCCAGGACTGGGAACCAGCTCCGAAAAGACGAGATGCACGGCTCAGAGGACTGTGGAGCAAACAAAGGTTTCTTTGATTTTTTTAACTTCCGAAGCATAAGCCTTAGAAGACTGAGGATTTACTAGACCTGTTCTAGTCACTCAAAGTTTCCTGAAAAGATGGTTTGATTAGTCCTCTATCAATTAAACTTTCTCTCCTGAAGAATCCTAGAACAGAAGGAATGACAAATGGAGCAGCTTTCCAGAAGGTGCACTGCTCCCAAACATTATACACAATTTACATGGTATTATTGACATTTTTTGTCCACATTTTGGACATTTCTTAACTTGATTTAGGAGATTTATCCTTATCCTGGTCAGCCATAATGGAATATACAGTCTCAAGAAAAGATAGTGTAGTAAAAAAAGATGTTATGTACTCACCATAACGTTCCGAGTAGTTATGCTTCATTTCTCTGCAACCTGTGGGTATATGGATCCGTATCGGATCCGAGCTGGCAACTTTTTTTCTAGCATCTGCTCCAAGCTCCGAGCTCCTCCCCTTACCCACAATGCCCTACTATCCATCTTCCCTCAGACAGTTTGCTGCAACTAATATATATGCAACTCAACCCAATAACCAACCTGAAAACAGGAAAAGGTCCGGGAGATGGAGGGAATGTTGCAGAAAAATGAAGTACAACTACTCCGATGGAACGTTATGGTGAGTACATAACTTCTTTATCTAAAGTAGTTAACTTCATTTTATCTGCAACCTGTGGGACAGAGTCCCCAGCTACTCCAATCCTGGGAGGCCCTTATGGAAGGATATTCCTGAGCACCGCAGAGCCAAAGGATGCTCTACCCCTCGAAATCAGATCTAATTTGTAATAGGAAATGAAGGTATGTGAATTGGTCCATGTCGCTGCTGTGCAAATATCGTCCAAAGGTACCCTGGACCAAAAAGCAGCAGAAGTCACCAAGGACCTGGTAGAGTGAGCCTTAACTATACCAGGAGGTAATAGGTTCATAGATTAGTACTAGGCTAGCTGCCCTTTAGGGCCATTTTAAGCCTAGCCAATTGCCCTATGTGAGAATCAAACTCTGCACCTTGTGCTCATATAAGGTAAATACCTTAACAGTTATGCCAACCTCCCACCTCCAGTTATCCAGGGATGATGCATACCTTGTGCCTGCTGTTTACTTTATGAGGACTCAGATCCCCACAAGTCTAAACTGATGAATATAGTGTCAGGTCCTGTCTACAAACAATGGAACAGTGCTGAATTCAGTAACTGCCTGCACATCTGGATGCATCTCACAAGTTGGTTACTCTTGTTATATGAGCTGAGGCTGCATGGAGCACAAGTACTATAGTTTCTTGCTGCATATAACAAAAGTACAGTCTCAGTAGCATAAAGGTAAATCTTGAAGTTTATGATGACCACAATTATTGCTGTAGTCCCCTGATACATGACATTTTGTTTCCCAGAATGTCTTTACAGATACATTCCACTAAGCTAAGGTTAGGAATCACTCAGGAAAAATATACCTACTGGCAAGCACACATTAGCTCACAACAACATGGTGCTTCAGTTAAACAAATTATTCTGAATGGCACAAATCTCCCCAGACATCAGTATTTCCTTTCTTTAAAAATCTATATAAATATTAAATTGCATAATTGTATCATAATAAAAAACAGGTAAAATGGCTATTTTCACTCCTGTTGACTCTTCTTCCATTACGCTGATGTCCATTAAATGTTACCACCATGGGCATGTTTCTTGCACAATGGCTTATCTTTCTTTGAGAAGGCCTGCCCTTCTAATGAAGTACAGCAAACAGAACATACAAAACAGGTGTCATATGCCAGGTATAGCCTAATGCTTCTAAGAACTTGTCACCGGCCTCAATTGGGAATTCACATCCATGACACATGGTACCGAACAAACTGTAGAAATCTGTTTCACAGTAAGGTTCACCATCCTCCATGTGAAAGACGTTATTACGGATCGGTCTATGACAAACAACACAGATGAAACAGCCAACATGCCAAGTCTGTTTTAAGGCATTGATGACCTCACCAAGTATCTTTCTCTGACAGCGGGCGCATTCTGGTGCAAAGAACTGCTCATAGCAACGCTCATAATAGATAAAGCCCTTTTCCTGGACAAATCCAAGATCAGCCATTGAGGTTTTGCAGTGGGCACAGTTAAACTCCTCTGGATGCCATGACTTCCCTAAGGCCATAAGGAATAAACCTTTTGCTTTGTAAGCATGTAAAATGCAAAGAGTGATCCATCTGGCTAAAGAAACTTTAGAAATAGCTTTTAACATAAATGCTTTGGAAAAAGAAACAATTGGTCCGTCTTGCGGAAAGACTTTGTTCTATGAAGATAAAAACGAAGTTGTCTATGAACATCCAACAATTGGAGTTTGTATTCACCTTTATTTTGAAAGTTGGGAAAGAAAACAGGCAGATTAATGGACTGGTTTATGTTTGCTTCAGATGCCACTTTAGGTAAGAAAGAAGGGTTAAGTACGGAGGGAAACCCTATCCTTATGGAAGACCAAATAGGGAGGCACGGCAGACAAAAGCTTGAAGCTCAGAAACTCTCCTAGCTGAAGTGATGGCTACTAGGAAAGCTGTCTTCCAGGACAAAAGTTTTAAGTCCACCGACGCTGCGGGTTCGAATGGAGGGGCGACCAATGCCTGTAAAACAAAAGTAAGGTCCCAAGGAGGTACAGAATCCTTGACAGGGGGCCGTAGCAGAAAAGTACCTTTGAGAAAAACCTTACACAGCCTAGAGGAGGCCAAGGTCACGTTGTCTTCGCCAACGTGAAAACTGGAAATGGCTGCCAATTGTACTTTCATTGTGGAGGAAAGTACAGTTGTGCACCTACCATAAATCTAGATGTTAGTGTATTCCCTGTTGCAGTCATTACACTTGGGTTATCCTGCTGGCAGGCTACCCGCAGTCGGCCAGAATTCCAAAGTCCTGGTCCGGTGTTGGTTGCTGTTGCCTCTTCCCGGATGTCAGTGCACCAGGGGTATAAAAGATGCAGCCAACACCATTTTCTTCAGTTTTTCTTGCCCCAGATGTCAAGTGCCCGCAAAAGGGTAGGCTAAAAATTCTGCTTATAAAAAAGCATGCACTAACAAACATTACCTTCATCTACAAGCAAATACACCACAAAGGTTGTATAGAATAGAGAAGTACAGATAAGTCCCAGCAATGACAGGGGGATGGTGGGAGGGTAACCTGGACTGCAACAGTGAATACATTCGAACATCTACATTTATGGTAGGTACACAACTATACTATGCTCATAGTGTTACACTGTTGCAGTCATTACACTTGGGTTGAATCCTAAAGCTGAGGTTGGGTGGCTGGGCCTAAATAGAATTAGGAGTGGCTATGAGGCCCTGCAGAACTGCAGTGGCAAAGCCTGCTCTGGATTTAGAGTAAAGAGATAAGTGGTAGTACTTTGTAAAAGTGTGCACTGAAGTCCAAGTTGCAGCCTCCAAAATATCCTTGGTTGGTACTCCTCTGAGAAGGCTGCTGCTCTGGTTGAATGTGGCCTAATGCCCTTAGGCACTGATTTGCCATGTTGTGAATAGCAGAAACGAATGCAGTGGCCTATCAATTTTGAAATAGTCTGCTTTGAAATAGCCTTTCCTTGCGATCCTGCAGCATATGCCACTAAAAGTTGTTGTCTTTCTGAAAGTTTTAGGTTTTGTCCAAGTAGAAGCATAGCTGTCTGTGTATGTCCAAAGAATGCAGAAGTCTCTCCCCTTTATGTCCGGATGGAAAATAATAAATGGTTCCACAGCCATTAATGCCTGTAACTCTGAGACTCTTCTTGCTGAAATTATTGCTAGGAGCAGAGCTGTTTTCCATAAGAATTTTATTTCAGCTGTACTGGCTGGCTCAAAAGGAGGCAGTGTGAGTTTACCAAGACAAAATTGAGGTCCCATGCAGGTATTGGTGCTCTCCTTGGAGGTCTTATGTTTTTGGGCCCTCTGAGGTACTGCCTTAGCAGTGGATGTGAAAAAAATAGGTGGGTTCATATTGTAATGAGCTGAAATGGCAGAGGCATGGATCTTAATTGATGAGAAGGATAGGCCTTTGTCCAGCATCTCAGGTATTGTAAAATCGGAGGAATACTTGGTAAAAGCGTGTCAATTCCTTGTGCCTGGTTCCAAGCACAGAATCTCTTCCATTTTTCTGTATAAGATTTTCTGGTGCTGGGCCTTCTGGCCTCCAAAATAACATTCATAACTGCTTTAGAGAGAGGTGTGTTCTGAGTGGTTATATTATCCGCCAAGCAGCCAGATTTAGTGTTCTGAGTTGGCTGTGCAGGATCTGATTGTTTTGTTGGGTCAGTAGATGAGGAATTTGAAGTAAAGTCCAGGCTGGGCCTTGAGACAAGCTCTTTAGGATTGGGTACCAGTGCTGGCATGGCCAGTCTGAGGCAATCAGTATCATTTTTGGCTTCTCTTGTCTGACCTTTAGGAGTACCTTGGGGAGGAGGGCAGAGGAGGAAAGGCATATACTGTGAGGGTTTTCCAGCTGAATGATACAGCATCCACTTTCCATGCTTGTTTGTGATAAGTCCTTGTGCAGAATCTCTGTAGTTGGCAGTTGTGAGGAGAGGCAAATAGATCTATGGCTGGGCATCCCCATTTCCTTGTTATGCTGAAGACTTGTGGATCTAGTTTCCACTCTTGAGGGTTCATGAGGTTTCTGCTTAGTTCGTTTGCCAGAGTATTTGTCTTTCCTGGCAGGAACTGTGCTTGCAGGTGCACTTGATAAGTCAATGCTGTGTTCCACAAAGTCATGTCTTATCTGCAGAGGGGGTAGGAATGTGTGCCTCCTTGCTTATGTACCACATGATTGTAGTATTGTCAGTCTATCAGTTGTCCTTTATTGAAGACTTCGGATCTGAAATTAGATTTTGAAAATCTCAGGAGTCGGCCGACTGGCACTTGCGAACTGCTTTTGCTTTGGGCACTGTGCGGCAAGACAGACTGAAGAAAATGGAGTCTGCTGCATCTTTTATACCCCTGGCGTACTGATGTCAGGGAAGAGGCGACAGCAACAGACGCAGGACCTTGGAATTCGAAGACTGCGGGTAGCCTGCCAGCAGGATAACCCAAGTGTAATGACTGCAACAGTGAAACACGAACACCTAGCTCCTTGCTGAAAAATACTATACAGGAAATCCAACACTGCTGGAACAGGAGCTGTAAATGATCTATTTCTCTCGGTGAAGCCCAAATGGAAAATCACTTCCATTTACTGCAATATAGTTTTCTAGTGGAATCTTTAATAAGAGAGGCTACTAGAATCGATTTGACCTGGGATGAAAGACCGGGAGTCCTGGTGATTAACAGAACTGGAGCAACCAAGCTGTAAGCTTGAGGTTGCCCAGATCGGGTGGATGTGTCCCCGATGGATGGGAAGTTAGATTCGGGCAGGGATCCAGAACCCACGGGGGAGCTAATAGAGGAGACCAAAGGAATGGCAACCAAACCGGACGAGGCCAAAACAGGACAATGAGGATAACTTTGCACCGTAGTCGGCAAGCTTCCTGAAGAAACTTCAGAATGAGTGGCAATGGAGAATAAGCGTACAGAAGCCCCGGGGGGCCAAGCATGGACTAGAACGTCTCTCTGGGGACTTCCCCTTGCTGCACTTCGCGTTGGAAGGAAAAGCGAAGAGATTGCAGCAAGGCTGACCCCATGCCAGGAAAATCTCCTCCGCTACTGACTGTTTCAGAGACCATTCGTAGGGCATCAGAATGGCCCGGCTCAATCTGTCCGCTAAAATGTTGTAGCGCCCTGGGATGTGCTTTGCTATCAGACACAGACTGGTGGAAATCGCCCATTCTTACACACTCATGGCCTCGCGACAGAGGGTAGGATCTGGTTCCCCCCTGCCTGTTGATATACCAGGCGACCGACATGTTGTCTGACTGAATTGCAATCAGTCAGAGAGGGAGGACTGTGTGAAAGGCTTCCAACGCTAAAAGCACTGCCCTCATCTCTAGAACATTTATGTGCAAATTGGTCTCTGTTTGGGACCACGTGCCTTGGACAGTCCTTCCCAAAGCGTCCCCCCCACCCGAGTTGGGAGGCATCCGTGGTCACCGTGGTTTGGACTGGGACTGATGCAAATGGACGTCCTGTTGATATCTCCGGTGACATCAACCACCAAAGAGAAGTCCTGCAGACGTGGCTGATCTTAATCGGAAACTCCATGGGAAGGTCTAGCCAGGACCACGGGACTGCCAGAGTCCATTGAAGAACCTGCATGTGAAGACGTGCATATGGGAGAATATATATGGTGGCAGCCATGGAGCCCGGAGAACTTCACTCGCCTTTGAAGACTGGGAAGTTCGCTATCTGAGCTGTGTGGCCCCTGAGATGTAGAATCCTGTCTGGAGTTAGGAATACCTTCATCTGCAAAGTGTCTAACCGTGCCCCAATGAAGTCTAGAATTTGTACTGGTTGCAAATGGGATTTGTGAACATTGACTGTAATTCCCAGTGAGTATGCTAATCGAATGAAATAATCTCGGGCCAGACAAGTGATGCTTGTTGTGCGCAGTCAAGAGCCAGTCATCCAGGTAAGGAAACGCCTGAATACCCTGAAGCCTCAAGTGGGCCGCTACAACTGCCATTACCTTGGTGAACACCCTGGGCGCTGTGGTGAGACCAAAGGGTAGGGACCTGAACTGAAAGTGATTGGCTCCCAGCCGAAAGTGCAGAAACCTCCTGGAGCTTCTGTGTATTTTGATGTGGTAGTAAGCATCCTGAAGGTCTAACAAGCACATCCAGTCACACTCTCCGAGATGAGGTAGAATGGACTGTAGAGTGACCATCCAGAATTTCTGTTTTGCTACAGACAGGTTTAATGTGGACAGGTCTAGTATGGGCCTGAGGTCCCCCTTCTTTTTTGGCACCAAAAAGAACCTTGAGTAGACACCTAATCCGGACTGATCGGGAGGAACCTATTCGATGGCTCATTTGATGAGCAGTTTTGAAAACTCTAGAGCTGCGGCCTCCCTGTGAGTGGGTGGAAGATCCGGGAGGTGTCTTATAATGTTTGGAGGGGCAATGAAAGGAATAGAGTAACCTCTGGATATTATCTGAAGGACCCAGCGATCAGTCATAATGGACTCCCATGCCGCTGGGTGTAAGGACAATCATCAGACTGCCTCCAGAGTAGGACAGTTGGGCAATCCCTCATGGCTGCTGACCGGGTCTATCAGAAAAGGGTTCCCTAGACCCGAAATTCGTGGGACCCCCTCTACCTCTGGGTTGGCATCGATCTTTGGTGGATAGATGTGCTACTACTAGACATATCACACAGAGTGTGACCATCAGCAGGGGAAAGCTTATGGCCACACTGTACATTTCTTGAATACAGGCTTTGGCTGATCAGCCACAGTCCTGCGTTCAAAGGTAAGGATACTACCTTTCCACAAAAACCACACACACACGTAGGGGAAGGGCAGGCCTGAAGACTACTCTATTACCAGCAAAACTTTTTTTTTTTTTTTTTTTTTTACACTAACGACCAACTCGCTACTACAGAAGGGGAGGAAGGGTAATCCTACACAAGCACACTAGATAAAGACAAAAGTTTCCACTTACTATCCCTTTTTTTTAGCTCAGAGCAAAGGAGACCACAATGTACACTACTGGCGTGGCAAACGAGATCTGAGGGAAGATTGGAGAGGGTAGGGCATTATGGGTAAGGGTAAGGGGAGGAGCGCGGAGCAGATGCTAGAAAAAAAAGTTGCCGGCTCGGATCCGATATGGATCCGTATACCCACAGGTTGCAGATAAAATGGAGTTAACTACTTCAAATCAAGACACACCCCAAAAAACTATTTCAAATAAGCCCTTAAAAACTATGGGCTAAATATGCTATTACATATGCTATTAAACACACTAACTACTTATCTAAGCACTCTAATATTTATATTAATAAATATATATCAAAAAGCTGTGAAACTGTCACTGTTCAAAAGCACACAACTACTAATTAAACTACACTAAATATAACAAGACCTATAGCAAAAAAACGAGGCCAAAAAGAGGTATTATCAATTCAAGAAAAGGCACACCAAGGAAAGGAATACACACAAAGTTATAAGAGCTATAAGTGCTAAGCTAACTCTAAAACAGAGAAATAAGTTATTCAGGTAAATTTTAAGAAAATAATTTTGTACTGGCCTGAGCTATGCGAGGAAAGTACAGTTGTGTACACTTACCATAAATGTAGATGTTAGAGTGTATTCACTGTTGCAGTAATTACATTTGGGTAATCTGCTGGCAGGTTGCCCTCAGTCGGCCTGATTAACAAAGACTTGGGTCCTGTGTCGGTTGCTTTCCCTTCTTCCATGATGTCAGGCCGTCAGGGGTATGAAACATGCAGCCGATGCCATTACATCAGTTTTTCTTGCCCCAGACATCAGGTGCCCCCCAAATGGGGAGCAAAAAACACCAAAAATATACCTCCAATCCCAAAAGCAAATACAACAAAAGGGCTTTTAAGCATAGTGAAAGAAAGTAGAGGTATAGCCACAGAAAAATAGGGGCCTGGAGGGAGGGTAACCAGGACTGCAACAGTGAATACACTCGAACATCTACATTTATGGTAAGTGTACACAACTGTACTATGTTCTTCTTGTTTCACTGTTGCAGTCATTACATTTGGGTAGATTCCTAAGCTCCAGGTAGCAGCTTCTAGAATGTTCATGGTAGGAACACCTCTGAGAAAGGCTGTAGAAGTAGATGCAACCCTGGTGGAATGGGATCAGTTCCCTTGGGGGATAGTTTTTCCAAGGTGCATACAGCAGAAACGAATACAATGGCTTATCCATCTGGAAATAGTTTGCTTTGAAATAGCCTTTCCCTGTGCCCCTGCAGCAAATGCCACCAGCAGTTCAGATTTTCTTTGAGATTTTGTCCTGTTTAAGTAAAATCTAAGTTGTCTGTGTGCATCCAATGAATGCAGAATCCGCTCCCCCTTGTTCTGTGGATTGGGAAAGAAAGTTTGCAAATTAATGGTCTGATTAAGAGCCACACTGGATACCACCTTAGGCATGAAGGATGGATTGGTTCTGAGAGATGCCCTGTCCGCATGAAAAGTGATGAAAGGCTCCACTGCCACAAGAGCCTGTAATTTGGAAATCCTTCTAGCTGAAGTGACTGCTAAAAGGAAAGCTGTTTTCCAGGAGAAAAAATCTGAAGTCTGCAGTAGCAGATGGCTAGAAAGGAAGGAGAGTTTTTCCAAAACAAAGTTGAAGTCCCAGGAAGAGGTTGGAGCTCTCCTGGGTGGTCTTAAATTTTTGGCCCCTCTGAGATTCTGCTTTAGCAGAGGATGAGAGAAGAGGGGAGGTTCTGTGTTTTAATGAGTTGAAATGGCTGAGGCATGGATTTTTATGGAAGAAAAGGACAGGCCCTTGTGAAGCATCTCAGTTAAGTATTGTAAAATCTGAGGAATATTGGGCACTGCTGTGCTTATCCCTTGAGACTGACTCCAGGCACAGAATCTTTTCCATTTGTCAGCATAGGATTTTCTAGTACTAGGCCTTCTCACCATAAGATTTTCTAGTACTAGGCCTTCTCGCTTCCAAAATTACATCCATCACAGGTTTGCTGAGGGATGCTAAGGGTGAAGTTAGGTGATTAGCCACACTGCAAGATTGAAAGATTGGAGCAGAGTGTGCAGAATTTCGTTGTTCTGCTGAGACAGTAAGGTGTCTGAGGCAGGTGCCACGGAGGAAGGTATGACATTTGCGCAGGAGTGGGTACCAGTGTTGGCGAGGCCAGTCTGGAGCAATCAAATCATTTTTGGTTTGTCCTGTTTGACTTAGTAGAACGTTGGAGAGCAGAGGCAGAGGGGGAAAGGCATAGACTGATATATTTTTCCAGCTGAATAGAGCATCCACTTTCCAAGCTTTTTTGTGATGAGTTCTTGTGCAGAATTTGTCCAACTGATAGTTCTGGGATGAGGCAAGAAAAGATCCATGTCTTGACTCCCCCATTTTCGTGTCAACATGTTGAAAATCCGTGGTTCCAGTTTCCATTCGTGTGGGTCCATGAGATTTCTGCTTAGTCTGCCAGAGTATTCAGCTTTCCTGGCAGGAATTGAGCTTGTAGTTATATTTGACAGGTCAAGGCTGTGTTCCACAATGCCATGGCTAGTCTGCAAAGGGGGTAGGTGTGTGTACCCCCCCTGCTTGTTTTATGTACCACAACCATAGTGTTGTCCATCATTAATTGTCCTGGATGAAGGTAGTCCTTGAAGGCTGTCAATGCATTCTGTACAGCTAGCATTTCTTTTTGATTGATATGAAGGTGCATTTGATTTGGGCTCCATTTGCCCTGAATGTACTTACCTGCCAGATGTGCCCCCCAAGCATAGTCTGATGCGTCTGTAGTTAGGGTTTGGGCGGCAGGGGGGTAGTGTGAATGGTAGTCCCTTGTTTTGGTGGCAGGCCTCTGCCCACCATAGGAACTCTAGTTGCAGGCAAGGTATGATAGGAATCAGTTTCCAGGCTGTGACAATGCGGACTCCATAGACTTTTTAAGTACCACTGAAGTTTCCTCATATGCAGTCTTGCATATGTAATTAGAAGAATGCAGGAGGCCATGAACCCCAAGGCTTGCAGTATTTGCCTTGCAGAAAGCAGGGTTTTTTGTGGCCACCTGTTTGAAGCAAGTCTCCAAATGAATTTGTTTCTCTGGTGTAAGGAAAGCCATCTGGGCAGTTGTATTCACGCTTGCACCCAGGAATGTAATTTTTTGAGAAGGTACCAGTTGTGATTTCTTTTCGTTTATAGTGTACCCTAGACAGGTTAGAACCCTTTGTACAAAACACCAGATGGTTTAGAGGAGTGTCCTTGTTTTCGGCCTAAATTAGGCAGTCATCCAGGTATGGATATATTTAAATATTTTTTTGCCTGCAAAAAGCAATTACTGGAGCCAGGCACTCTGTAAAGACCCTGGGCGGAGTGGATAAGCCAAAGGGCAGTGCAGAGAACTGGTAATGCAAGTGGCCTGCTTTGAAGCGGAGGTATCTTCTGCAAGATTCCCTGATTGGGATATGCAGGTAAGCCTCTTAAATCTAGAGTTGCCAAATAGGCATCTTTGCCTAGCATAGGAAGTAACTGGTGAAGAGTCAGCATCTTGAATTTTGGAATGTCCAGAAAGGTGTTTACAGTAGATAAGTCCAGAATTGGACGCCATGATTTGTCTTTTCTAGGTACCAGGAAAAGTCTTTAATAGAAACCTTGTCCCTTTTCCTCTTCTGGTACTGGTTGAATAGCCCCCCATGTTCATGAGGGAAAGTGCTTGTTTCTGGGCCTCTGCCCACTGATTTGGGGTCAGGTCTGGCCCTCCGTTTGGAAATGGCAACGTGTGGAAATGAAATCTGTAAACCTGGGATACTATATTTAACACCCATTTGTCCTGGGTTATAAGTTGTCAGTTTCTTGCATAAAGAGCCAGTTTTCCCCCCAAAGGGGCGGCTAAAAGGTAAGTGCTTGGTAAGTGTAAAGGGAAGTCATTGAGACTGCTTACCATAGGGAGGTGTCTTCTTGTTTCCAGATTTGGAGGAGGAAGCACCCCATTGCTTTGTTCTAAAAGTCCCTTGTGACTGAAACCTGGAGCCTTTGGAATGTCTGGGTTTGACTTGAGTGGATCTCGAAGGAACTGGAAAGGACCAGTTCTTAGTAGGCCAGTGCCTACTAAATCTTGGAAGCTGCACTTGTAAGAAATCTTTCACAGTTTGCATAGATTTAGCTTTACCTTCCATATTTTTTAAAACTTCTTCAGCCTTATTACCAAAGAGACTGTCCTGTTGTAAAGGAGCATCCAACAATTTTGCTTTAACATGATCAGGCAGATTTTGATCTTTGAGCCAAGCATACCTTCTTTGCACAGACCCAGTTATAGCAGCCCTGCAAGAGGCCTCCAAAGAATCAAAACCACATTGCAAGGTATGTTTTCCAACTTGTTCAGCTGAATGTAATAAATCCTGTAAATCTTTATTTTCCACAGAGTCAGAAATTAACATTTTCTGTTTAAGCAGTCCCATGATATGTGGTTGATATTTTAGCATATGATACTGACAGTTTAAAACCCTGATTGCCAAGGTTGCAGAAGTGTAAACCTTCTTACCTCATCTATCCAGCGCCCTGGAATCTATCAGAAGGGGTAGGATTTTTAGTAGACGTCTTAATGCCCTTGGGACCCTGAGAAATCATTTCAGGATCTGCAATAGGATTTTTGCAAGGGAATTTGTGGGAGTCAGGGACCCTGAAGTATCTGTCTGGCTTACAAGGATAATCAGTTGCCATACTAGATTCTGAAAAATCAACAGTGTCTAGAACAGGAGGTATAGCCAAAGGCCTGTGCTGAGGAAGAAGAAGAAAATCCCCAAGTCTCTTTTTAGATTCAGAAATCCTGACTTTCCCAGTGGAAATGTTCCCGTAAGGTATGTAAAAAGTTTCCCCAAAAGAAAAATCCTCAGGGGGAGAAGCAGAAGGAATGGAATCTTCTGCATCAGAGTTGTCATAAGTAGGAATAGACTATTCCTGTTCATTAGAAGAGTCAGAAGAAATAGAATCCTGTTCAGAAGATTCATAATCAATGTCTTGCCTAGGCCTTTTAGAAGGGGGGGGGTGGCTACCCCTGATCAGAGTAATTAAATCTTCATCCATTTTGATCATTTGTTTTTTAGGCATAGGGGCCTGCACACGTGGCCCAGGTGTCGGTTTTTTAGGCATAGGTCTAGATTTTGGCCTTAGTTTTGAAGATGGCGTCGGTCTAATATACAAATCTGTAGGACAGAAAACACCCTCAGGAGCAGGTGCCTGCACAGCGGCTCCAGACCCATCCAAGGTAGAGACATCCGCGGGTTCCATAACTGAAGCATCTCGCGGCATACAGGACTCTGAATGGGTCTCAGCAGAGGCCTGCAAATCAGAAGTAGCGGGTATCAGGGGCTGTGAAAGCGCCTCAATAAGTAGTGGCAAACTGGCGACTGGCTTAGGAGAATAGTCGTCGGCAGTTTTGGACCTCAACAGCCTGTCTTTTTCTTTGTGTTTTTTTAGGTATTCCGGTAGTCTGATTGCTAACTGACGACATTTCTGGATAATTGAAGTGTGAGCCAAAATATTTAGAAGCAAAAATGTACCGACGTTTGATAGTGTGTTGATTAAATTTAGCACAAAACTGACAGCAAGGAATGTTGTGGTCAGGGCCAAGGCAAGGAATACAGTACAAATTAAAATCCTTATGAGGTATTTTGCTTCCCACAAGTAATGCAAATAACTTTTACTGACATTGGTAAGGAGAAAGAAAGTTTCCCCAACGGGGTACTTAGCTTTTTAGTTGAAAACTTCGGTTCTGAAACTCAAAACCGAAAATTTCAGGAGTCGGCCGACAGGCACTTGCGAACTTCTTCTGCTTCAGGCACCGCGCAGCAAGAAAGACTGATGTAATGGCATCAGCTGCATGTTTTATACCCCTGATGACCTAACACCATGGAAGAAGGGACAGCAACAGATGCAGGACCCAAGACTTTGTTAATTAGGCCGACTGAGGGCAACCTGCCAGCAGATTACCCAAATGTAATGACTGCAACAGTGAAACACGAACAACATCCTCCGATCTATTGCAGCAGCAAACTAGATCTGAGGTAACTCCAGGTGCATCATGAAATAAGAACTTGGCCTGGAGCTGTCTGAAGACCTCGAGCTTTGTAGTAGGCCGACTCGTCTCCGAACCCATCTGTAAGAATGAACGGCGTAGAACTTCTTCACATCGACAACATAGCAAAGAGGCAATTACATGTTTTAAAGCCAAGTGAAACTCAAAATGGCCTAAGGTAAAAGTTATGTTTATTGTGCATACTTATACCAGAGAAGCAGCAACAGCTTAAAACAGGAGTGCTTTTCATATGTGGAGTCTTGACACTACAATGTGGACACTGAGCAGGAAACTGTTCATAAATGCTTTAAGACAAGGGCCAAAAGTTTTTACTGTAAGTGAATTTAAAGTACACTGCACTTGGAACAATTGAACAAACAAGTACATTTTCATGATTTCGGCACAGACATCTGCTACGCTACAATGCTGCTAGCAGGGAACAGTCACCATTGTTACTTGTAATTCTGTTCTGCTTTCAATATAAGCATACTTTTTACAAAAATACACAACAGTTGAGTAAGCAATGGTAGGCAGCTCTATTTGCCTGTATTTATTTCAAACTCATTCCAGACAATTATCTTTAAATGGCTGCAACGGTAAATTGCTCACAATTCTGTTACAAGCATTAAACTGGGTAAGAACTGCACTACGAAAGAACATTCAGATACTGCAATTTTTAATTTATCGCTGGGTATTTCAGTCAGGAAACTGTAAAATTACTTTATTTCACAAACCAAGGCAGTAACGATACAAAAATAGCAGATCCCTATAGAGAGTTCCAACTGTCCATAATCTACTCAGTTTGCTTCATTCTTTGATGCTTCATCAAAGTTCCCAACAAGGTCTGCAGAAAAAAAAAAAAAAAAAAAAAAAAAAGGAAAAAAATGATCTGTGTATTTGCTTACTTCATGAAAATACAAACTGCAAAATATACTTCTGTGGGTCTCGACTCAATCAAAACACTAACTCGTGTAACTAAGGCTTAAGATACATATCAGACATTGCCTTATGCAAACTAAACTTGCTTAGACAGGCTTCCAGCAAAAAAACACGACTGTACAGAAACTGAAATAAAGGGCAATGAAGTCTAGAAATCTCTTACCTTTGCGTGGAAATGTCTCCACAAACACTTGTATACTCTAGATATTTCCAATGGCAAATAAGCTGTTGGCACTACGAAACAGTAATTAAAGATTTGTTTTTTTTTTTGGGGGGGGGGCTGTACAAACTTAACCCAATTTAAACTAGACCGGTCTGCAGTAATAAGGTGCCTGGACGTAAAATTACCCTTACAGAATTGGCATTTTTTTTTCTGGGAAAAGGGAAGAGGTACAGGTTCAGCTCAGCTGACTGTTAATCTGGATAGTTGCTTTGATAACCAAATGGAAGAAGGAAAGCCTAGTTGCTTTGATAACCAAATGGAAGAAGGAAAGCCAAATGTTAAAGTTATCAGGATACTAGAGGAGCTGAGAATAGAGGGAGACACAATGGGTAAAAAATATATACGCCAAAATGGCTATTCCGACTGCAATACCTTGAGAAGTTAGGTAAAGCAGACAGCCAAGAACAACGGAGGATATTATTTATAGCACAGTTTTCGAAAACAGATGTGCTGTGTTGCTTGGGTGGGGGACTGTACATAGCTGTGTAGATAATATTCCTACCTTAACTATTTAATGACCAATTACTTTCATTTTTATTTTAATTTTCATGTTTAAGATTTATTCATCTTACTTCTTTTAAAAGCAAATCTGAAATAAATTACAATGCACATACTGTGGTCAAGTTGAAATTATGCAAGCCATCAGACAATAGTAATGTACTTCATTAATTTAATGAAAACAGTTTTATGTATAAGGTTGGTGACTGTATAAAGATGCTTTCATAACACAAAAAATAAAAAAAATGAAACAGTTATTGAACTGTAAAGACTTTAAAAGTACAGTTGTGTACACTTACCATAAAAGTAGATGTTAGAGTGTATTCACTGTTGCAGTCATTACATTTGGGTAATTTGCTGGCAGGTTGCCCTCAGTCGGCCTGAATTCCAAAGTCTTGGGTCCTGCGTCAGTTGCGGTCTCCTCTTCCATGACGTCAGGTCGTCAGAGGTATAAAACATGCAACAGACACCATTTTCTTTAGTTTTTCTTGCCCCAGATGTCAGGTGCCCCCCAAAAGGTAGCAAATATATATATATGTATATATACATGCATCAATATAAAGTTTACCTTCATCTACAAGCAAATACACTACATAGGTTGTAGAAGCTAGAGAAGGAAAGATAAACTCCAGAATGACAGGGGGATGGCGGATGGGTAACCTGGACTGCAACAGTAAATACACTCTAACATCTACATTTAAGTGTACACAACTGTACTATGTCCTTCGTGTTTCACTGTTGCAGTCATTACATTTGGGTAGAATCCCAAAGATAAGGTTGAGAGGCTGGAGCTAAAGAGCATTAGGTGCGGCTATAAGGCCCTGCAGAACTGCAGTGGCAAAGCCTGCCCTGGACTTAGAGTAGAGAGGCAAATGATAATGCTTTGTAAAGGTGTGAACAGAACTCCAAGTAGCAGCCTCTAGAATATCTTTGGTTGGTACTCCTCTGATAAAGGCTGCTGAAGTAGCTGCAGCTCTGGTGGAATGAGACCCAATGCCCTTGAGCACAGGTTTACCATGGTGTGAGTAGCAGAAACGGATGCAGTGGCTTATCCACTTTGAAACTGGATGCTTTGAAATAGCCTTTCCTTTTGATCCTGCAGCATATGTCACTAGTAATTGCTCAGTTTTTCTTAGAGCTTTAGTCCTGCTCAAGTAGAATCTTAGCTGTCTGTGTACATCCAAGGAATGCAGAATTCTCCCCCTTGTTCTGCAGATTTGGATAAAAGGTTGGCAGATGAATTGTTTTGGTTAAGAGCCACACTGAAACTACCTTAGGCATAAATGTAGGATTTGTCCTTGTCTGGGTAAAATATGATAAAAGGCTCTACAGCCATGACGGCCTGTAGCTCTGAAACTCTTATTGCTGAAGTAATTGCTAGTAGCAGAGCTGTTTTCCATAAGAACTTTATATCAGCGGTAGCAGCTAGTTCAAATGGGGGCAGGGTGAGCTTTTTCAACACATAATTGAGGTCCCATGCAGGTAATGGTGATCTTCTAGGAGGCCTTAAATTTTTGGCTCCTCTAAGATACTGCTTTAGTAAAGGATGAGATTGGTGGCTCTGTACTGTAATGAGCCAAAATGGCAGAGGCATGGATTTTAATTGATGAGAAAGATAGGCCTTTGTCAAGCATCTCAGTTAAGTATTGTAATATCTGAGGAATATTTGGTTCTGCTGTATCAGTTCCTTGTGCTCGATTCCAAGCACAGAATCTCTTCCATATATCAGCATAAGATTTTCTAGTACTAGGCCTTCTGGCTTCCAAAATAACATCCATCACAGCTTTACTGAGAGGTGTTGTTTGTATAACTACATGATCAGCCATGCTGCCAGGTTCAGTGTCTGGAGCTGACTGTGCAGGATCGGATTGTTTTGCTGGGACAGTAGTTGAGGTCTTTGAGGTAAGGTCCAAGCTGGGTATTGAGACAAGTTCCTTAGGATTGGGTACCAGTATTGGCGGGGCCAGACCGGGGCAATTAGTATCATCTTTGGTTTCTCATCTGAATTTTAGGAGGACCTTGGGAAGAAGAGGCAGAGGAGGAAAGGCGTAAACTGAAGGATAGGGCATCCACTTTCCATGCTTGTCTGTGAAGTCCTTGTGCAGAATCTTTTCAATTGATAATTTTGAGGAGAGGCAAATGGATTTATGTCTGGGCTCCCCCATTTCTCTATTGTCATGCTGAAGACTTGTGGATTTAGTTTCCACTCGTGAGGATCCATAAGGTTTCTGCTTAGTCTGCCAGAGTATTTTGCTTTCCTGGCAGGAATTGAGCTTGAAGATTTATTTGGTAGGTCAAAGCTGTGTCCCACAGTGCCATGACTAATCTGCAAAGGGGGTAAGAGTGTGTGCCCCCTTGCTTGTTTATACACCACATGACCGTGGTGTTGTCCGTCTATCAGTAGTTGTCCTGGATGAAGTAAGTCCTTGAAGGCTGTTAGGGCATTTTGAACAGCTAGCATCTCTTTCTGGTTGATATGTTGATGCATTTGTTTTGGGGTCCATATGCCCTGAATGCATCTTCCTGCCATGTAGGCCCCCCTGGCATAATCTGATGCGTCTGTTAAGGTTTGGCTGGCAGGGGTTAGAGTGAAGGCTTGTCCCATGTTTTGGTGACATGCCTTTGCCCACCATAGAAATTCCTGTTGTAGGCAGGGGTATGAGGGGAATTGTTTCTAGACTGTGAAAATGTTGACTTCATAAAACTTTTTAGATACCATTGAAGTTTCCTCATATGCAGTCTTGCATATGGAATCAGTAGGATGCCATGAAGCCCAAAGCCTGTAGAATATGTCTTGCAGATAACTGGGTTTTTGTTATCAGTTTGAAGTAGTCGGTTGACTTTGTCTGGTGTGAAGTAAGCCATCTGGGCAGCTGTATTCAAGCTTGCACCCAGGAATGTTATCTTTTGAGAGGGTACCAGTTGTGATTTCTTTTTGTTTATTGTGTACCCTAGGCATGTAAGAAGCCTTTTTACAAACGCCAGGTGTTGAAGAATGTCCTTGCTCTCTGCTTGAATGAAACAGTCGTCCCAAGTAAGGGTATATTTGTATATTTTTTTGTCTGCAAAATGCTACTGGTGCCAGGCACTTTGGCTTATTTACTGCGCCCATGGTTTTTACAAAGGGCAGTGCAGAGAATTGGTAATGCATTAAGCCAGCCTTGAATCTGTGGTATCTTCTGCACAACTGTCTTATTGGGACATATGCCTCTTATGTCTAAAGTCACCAGCCAAGCATTCTTGCCCAGCATGGGCAGAAGCTGCTGCAAAGTCAGCATTTTGAATTTTGGAATGTCCAGGTTTGTGTTCAAAATTGATAAATCCAGTATTGGCCACCAGGCCTTGTTCGTTCTGGGTACAAAACAGTCGAGTAAAAACCTTGTCCTTTTTCCTGTTCTGGTACTGTCTGAATGGCCCCCATATCCATGAGGGACGTAACCTGTTTTGGTGCCTCTGCCCATTGATTTTTTTGGCAGATCTGGCCAACCACTTGCCATTGACAGAGTGTGGAAATGTAATCTGTATCCCTGTGATATGATATTTAGTACCCACATGTCCTGGGTTATTAACTGCCAAATTTGAGCAAAAAGTGCTAATTTTCCCCCCTATGGGTTGCTGCCAAAAGATAAGTGCTTGGTGGAGGCAGAGGGAAGTAATTGGGATTGCTTTCTGTAGGTTTGCGCTTTATCTCCTCCAGATTTGGAGCGCGCCCCATTGCTTTGACCTGTAGGAGTCTTGCGCCTGGTATCTGGAACCCTTAGGGCGTCTGGATTTGCCCCCTTGAGCTCTGTCTGATGCAGGAAAGGATCAACTTTTTGTAGGCCAGTGTCTACTGAATCTTGGTGGCTGCACTTGTCTAACAGTTTGCATAGACTTAGCTTTGTCTTTCATTTTCTTTAAAACCTCTTAGCTTTGTCTTTCATTTTCTTTAAAACCTCTTCTGCCTTAATACCAAACAGAGAATCATGCTGTAAAGGTGCATCTAGCAATTTAGCTTTAACATGATCAGGCAAATATTGTTCCTTTAACCAAGCATGCCTCAATCACAGATCCAGTAACTGTGGCCCTGCAGGCCGCCTCTAAAGAATCAAAGCCACATTGTAAAGTATGCTTTCCAACTTGTTCAGCTGCATGCAATAATTACTGCAATTCATTATTTTCTGCACATTCTGAAATCATAATTTTCTGTTTCAGCAATCCCATAACATGTGGTTGGTACTTAAGCATATGAAATTGACAGTTTTAAGGCCCTGATTGCCAAGGTTGCAGATGTATAAACATCCCCCCCCCCATCTGTCCAGTGCCCTTAAATCTCTGTCAGAGGGGGTAGGATTTTTAGCTGTTGAGGCCTCAACTCCCTTTGGACCCTGTGAAATAGTTTCAGGATCAGCAGCAGGGTTTTTAAATAAACATTTATGTGAGTCAGGGACCCTGTAATATCTGTCAGGCTTACTGGGAGCCGGAGGTAAGGAGTCAGGGGTCAAGCTTGACTCTTGAAAACACATCATCCACAATGTCTAAAACAGGGGGAATGGCCAAAGGCTTGTACTGAGGGAGAAGGAAATCCCTGAGCCTCTTTGATTCTGAGAAGTCTTCACTCTCCCAGTGAAAATGCTCCCTCAAAGTATGCAAGGTTTCTCCACATGAATAATCCTCAGGAGGAGATGCAGATGGAATAGACTCCTCAGCATCAGAATCCTCATAAGGAGGTAAAGACAATTTCTGATCAAAAGAGGAATCAGAATAGAAACCTGATCTGAAGATTCATAATCAGTGTCTTGCCTAGGCCTCTTATCTGGAGGGGGATGGGTACCGCTGATGAAGGTAATAAGGTCTTCAGCCATTTTGATAATCTGTTTTTTTAGGCATAGAGGCCTGTGCATGTGGCTCATGCATATTTTTTTAGTTTTAGAAGTTGCTTTTGTCTTTGATTTTGCAGCCGTCGGTTTCATATGCAAATGTTGAGGTCTGAATACACCCTCAGAAGCAAGTGCCTGCTCAGCGGCTCCGGACCCATCTGAGGGAGATGCATCTGTCCAATACCTCGAGTATCTTGCGGCACGCCGGACTCCACATGGGTGTTGGCAGAGGTCTGTGACTCGAAGGTAGCGGGTATCAGGGGCTGCGAAAGCGCTTCACTGAGTACCGACGAACCGGCGACTGGCTTAGCAGAAGCTTCGACTGTTTTGGATCTCGACTGCCTTCCTCTGTCCTCTTCTTTGCGTTTATGTACTCCGGTAGTGGGATTGCTATCTAACGACATTTCTGGGTAGTTAAATCTGTTTCCAAAATACTTTGATGCAAAAATATACCGACGTTTAGTAGTGCGTTGGTTAAATCTAGCACAAAACTGACAGCCAGGCACGTTGTGATCAGGGCCTAGGCAAGGAATACAGTATAAATGGAAATCCTTATGAGGTATTTGCTTCCCACAAGTAATACAATTATTAACTTTTTCTGACATTGGTAAAAAGCAATAAAAAAAAAAGTTTCCCCAACGGGGTACTTAGCTTTAGTGAAGACTTCAGTTCTGAAACTCTCAAATATTTCAGTAGTTGGCCAACCGACACTTGCGAAATGCTTCTGCTTTGGGCACCACGTGGCAAGAAAGACTAAAGAAAATGGCGCCGGCTGCATGTTTTATACCCCTGACGACCTGACGTCATGGAAGAGAAGACCGCAACCGACACAGGACCCAAGACTTTGGAATTCAGGCTGACTGACGGCAACCTGCCAGCAGATTAACCAAATGTAATGACTGCAACAGTGAAACACGAAGAAAGTACAGTTTTGTACCTACCATAAATGTAGATGTCCGATAGGCATGCATCTGCAGTCCTTACAAATGGGTTGTCCTGTCGTCAGGCAGCCCCTCGGTCGGACGGATTCCAAAGTCTGGGTCTGGCCTCGGCTGGTGTCGCACTTCACCCGACGTCATAGCTGCAGTTCTTCGGGTATAAAGGCATCAGCCGACGCCATTTTCCTCAGTGTTTCTTGCCCCAGATGCCAGGTGCCCTCTAGGAAGGCTAAATTTGGATAAATGCAAATGGTTCCAAATAGTAGAGAGCAAATAAGCATGTATGTACATATATACAAACAAATACACCATAATAGATTCCCCCAGCTAGCTACAAGATGGGCAAATACCCTAGGAGTACCACAGAGGGGAAGGAGGGTGGGTAATCCTGACTGCAGATGCATGCCTATCGGACATCTACATTTATGGTAGGTACAAAACTGTACTATGTCCTTCAAGGATGCATCTGCAGTCCTTACAAATGGGTAGAATACCATAGCCAAACTGGGGGAGGAGGAGAAATAAGATTATGGTGTAGTTAAGATCCCTTGCAAAACAGCAGTGGCAAAACCTGCTCGGGATCTGGAGTATAAAGGTAAATTATAATTCTTGGCAAATGTATGCATGGAGCTCCAAGTAGCAGCCTCTAAAATGTCTTTGGTAGCCACTCCTCGTAAAAAAAGCTGTGGTAGTGGCTGTAGCCCTTGTAGAATGAGGCCTGATGTTTTCTTCCCATGGTAGGAGTAACAAAATCGAATGCAATTTCCTATCCACTTAGAGATTGTCTGTTTTGAAATTGCTTTTCCTTCCATTCCTGTTGCATATGCTACCAGTAGCTGGTCAGTTTTTCTATTGCTCTTGGTCCTGTCCAGGTAGTAACGTAATTGTCTATGTACATCCAAGGTATGCAACAATCTTTCTCCCTGTTCTGTGGGTTGGGGAAGAATGTAGGTAGGTGGATAGCTTGATTTAAAGATACCCTGGAGACCACCTTTGGCATAAAAGTAGGATTAGTTCTCATGGACACTATCTTGATGGAAGATCAGGAAGGGCTGTACTGCCATTAATGCCTGTAGCTCAGATACCCTTCTTGCTGAAGTGATTGCAAGCAGGAAAGCAGTTTTCCATGATGAGTACTGTAATTCTGCTGCTGCTGCTGGCTCGAAAGGAGGGAGTGTCAACTTTTCTAGCACAAAGTTCAAGTCCCATGCTGGCAATGGTGGCTTTACATTTTTAATCCCTCTCAGAAACTGCCTGAGCAGAGGATGTGAGAAGACTGGAGGATCCAAGTTGTATTCTGCTGAAATAGCTGATGCATGAATCTTAATGGAAGAATAGGACAGGCCGTTGTGGAAGAGCTCTGCCAAGTATTCCAGGATGTTAGCTATGTTTACCAGTGACACATTCTCTCCTTTTGCAGTACTCCAAATGAGATATCTTTTCCATTTTGCTGAATAATTTTTTCTTGTTGAGGGTCTGCGAGCCTCCAAGATAATGTCTTTAACCCTTTGAGATAAATCTGGGTTATTTGGTCTTATGCAATGTTCCAGGCAGCCAGCTGCAGTGTTCTCAGGTTTGGATGCAGGGTTTTGAAGTTGTTCTGTGTTAACAGCAAGGGAACTAGGGGCAGAGGCCATATTTGTTCCAGAGACATACTCCTCAGTAATGGGTACCAATGTTGCCTTGGCCAATCTGGAGCTATCAGGATGATCCTTGGACGGTCTTCTTTGATCTTCAATAGCACCTTGTGCATCAAGGGAAGAGGTGGGAATGCATATGCGGTCAGGTTTTTCCAACTGAAAGATAGGGAGTCCACTTTCCAAGCAAGTGGGTGGTACGTCCTTGTGCAGAATTTTTCAGTTGGTGATTGTGTGGGGATGCAAATAAGTCTATTTCTGGTAGTCCCCATTTCCCTGTAATGGTTTTGAAGATGTCCGGATGCAGCATCCATTCGTGGACATCCGTGGTAGTTCTGCTTAGGATGTCTGCTAGTATATTTTCTTTTCCTGGCACAAAAATTGCTTGTAGCTGAATGTTGAAGCTCAGTGCCACATTCCAGAGGTCCATTGCCATCCGGCATAGAGGGTATGAATGTGTACCTCCCTGTTTGTTGATGTACCACATAACTGTGGTGTTGTCCGTCCTTATCAGCAGTTGACCTTGTCGAAGAAATGGTCTGAATGCCTGAATTGCCAGTTTTACTGCCAGCATTTCCTTTTGATTTATGTGTAGGTGCAGCTGGTCTTGAGTCCATAAGCCTTGTATGCACTTGTCCAGCATGTGTGCCCCCCAACCGAGGTCTGAGGCATCTGTTGTGATGGTCTGGCTTGGTTGAGTGCTGTGGAAGGGCAGTCCCTTGTTTGATTGACAGGCCTGAGCCCACCATTGGAATTCTTGTTTCAGGCATGGAATTATTGGAATTTGGGTTTCTAGGCTGTGCTTGTGCTGAGACCATAAATTCCTTAGATACCACTGTAACTTTCTCATATGTAGTCTGGCATGTGGAATCAATATTATGCAGGATGCCATGTAACCGAGAGCTTGCAGGACTTTTCTTGCCGTTAGCTGGTTCTGCTTTGTTAATGCCATGAAGTAGAAAGGGAGTTGCTCCTGTTTTGCTACTGTCAGGAATGCCATTTGTTTTGATGTGTCCAGATCTGCACCCAAGAAGGTTATCCTTTGGGATGGTATCAGCCTTGACTTTTTTATTGACTGTGTATCCCAGGGCTTGTAGTAGATGAATGACCCTTTCCAAATCTTTTGTTAATTTGTTTTTGTTGTCCGCTTGTAACAGGCAGTCGTCCAGGTAAGGGTAAATTTGAATTCCCTGAAGCCTGCAATGAGCAATTACTGATGCCAGGCATTTCGTGAATACTCTGGGCGGAGTAGATAACCCAAAGGGCAATGCTGAGAATTGATAATGCTCTGATCCTGCAAGAAATCTGAGGTATCTTCTGCAATTTGGTCGTATGGGGACGTGCAGGTATGCCTCCTTGAGATCTAGAGTCACCAGCCAAGACTCCTTGCCCAGCATGGGAAGAAGCTGCTGTAGGGTCAGCATTTTGAATTTTGGAACAATGAGGTATGTGTTTAAAGCGGACAGGTCGAGAATAGGTCTCCATTGGTTTTCTTTTCTTGGTACCAGGAAGAGTCTGGAGTAAAATCCTTGCCCTTGTTCCATAGATGGTACCCTTTCTACAGCTCTCATCCTTAGTGAGTTATTTGTTCTAGAGCTTCTGTCTTCTGATTTGGAGGTAGGTTTGGCACTCCTCTCTTCCTTGGTAGAGTATGGAAGTGAAACCTGTAACCTTGGTCTATTGTCTGTAAAATCCATTGTCTCCTGTGATGTAATTCCAGTTTACTGAAAATAAGGCTAGCTTCCCGCCTAAGGGTGCCTCTAGTTGTTCCCTGGTAGGCGGTGCCAGAGCCAAGTCACTGCGAATGTCCTGTGGAAGTGGTGGTGGCTGGATCTGTGGCTGTACCGCTGGTTGTTAGCCTGCCACTGACGCCCCTGTAGGCACCTCTGGATTGACCCCTGCCTCTTGAGCGCCTATTCCTGCCTCTCGAGCTCTGGAGGTGTCTGGAAAGGACCAATTCTTGGAAGGCCAGTTCCTGCTAAACCTTGGAGGCTGGACCTGCAAGAAATCCTTGACTGTCTGGACAGATTTTGCTTTCTCTTCCATCTTCTTCAGCACCTGCTGCGCAGGGGAGCCAAACAAATTGAGCTTATCCATGGGAGCATCTAGGAGCTTTGATTTAACATGGTCTGGTAAGGACTGCTCTTTTAACCATGCATGTCTTCTGATCACTGCCAGTCATGGCTGATCTAAAGGAAGCCTCCAGTGCATCATAGCCGCATTTTAAGGAATGATTACTGACCTGCTGAATGTTATGTACCATTTCCTGTACAGATTTTTTGTCTAATGGTTCATCTGAGGACAGTTTTTTAGTTAATTGGTCTAACATAAATTCCTGATACTGAATCATGTGGAATTGACAGTTCAAGGCCCTAGCTGAAAGAGTAGCAGAAGTGTAAACTTTTTTACCCCATCTCTAAGGCCCTAGATTCCCTTTCAGAGGGGAGGGGGTTTTTAGTAGAAGTAGCTGCTACAGCCTTGGGTCCCTGGGAGATGGTTTCGGGATCTGCAAAAGGGGCCTTATACAAATGATAATGTGTGTCCGGAACCCTGTAGTACCTATCGGGCTTAGCAGGGGCCGGAGGAAGAGAATCAGGAGCAGTACAAGCATCATTAAAAGCATCATCCACAACAATAAGGACTGGAGGAATGGCTAAAGGCCTATGCTGTGGCAAATGCAAAAAGGTTCTAAGCCTTTTCCTAGAGTCTGAAAAATCCTGGCCCTGCCATTGAAATTGTTCCCTCATAGCATGCAAGGTTTCCCCAAAAGAAAATTCCTCAGGCGGAGAGGCAGAAGGAATGGACTCTTCTGCATCAGAGTCCTCATAAGGAGAAAAGGGGCCCTCTGGAGGGTTTGAATTATCTGATTCATCAGAGGAGCCATCTGAAGAAACTGGCTCAGGGGGCTCTACTCTAGTCCTCTTCTCTGGAGGTGGGTGAGAGGCCCTGTCTGTATGTGGTTGGGATCCCCGGATCAAAGAAATGAGATCCTCTGCTAGGCTAAGCATTTGTGAACTAGAGCTAGGCCTGTGAGAGAGGGTCTTAGCAGGCACAGATTTTGTAGTTTTTGCTGCTTTAGCCCTGGCAAAGGCCTTAATCGACATGGATGCAGGAGGCCTAGCAGCTCCACGTGCAGGGGTAGAAATATCCAAAGGGATAGTATCAGATAAATCCTGTGAACCTGCAAGAGCAGGTGGGATTTCAGTAGCAGATTCAGCCAGGCAGGATGAGGCCTCGGTAAGTGGCAAGCTTTTGGCCGAAGGAAGAACCGTGGACTCTGTTTCAGCCGAAACAGAGACACCCGCGGTTGGCTTAACCGCGGTTTCGGCCGAAACCGCGGACCGCGAGTGTCTGTCCTTTTCCTTGCGCTTTTCAGAAATTTGCGTAGTCGGAGGATCCGACGGCATAATGTAAGCAAAATGGGAGCCGAAAAACTCTTCAGCAAATTCCGACCGACGTCTAAGCGTCCGTCGGTTGAAAGAAGCACAGGCTAGACAAGCTGCTACGTAGTGGTCTGGGCCTAAGCAAGGTAAGCAGTAAGAGTGGAAATCTTTATGAGGTATTTGTTTCCCACAAGTTAAACAGTTATTCACTTTTTCTGACATCGGCTGAGGCAAGAAAGAGTCCCCAACGGGGTACTTAGCTTTTTAGAAGTCTTCGGTACTTGTAGTAGTAATCTCTGGTTTTGACCGACCGGCACTTGCGAACAGCTTCTGCTTCAGGTGCCACGCGGCAAGAAAGACTGAGGAAAATGGCGTCGGCTGATGCCTTTATACCCGAAGAACTGCAGCTATGACATCAGGTGAAGTGCGACACCAGCCGAGGCCAGACCCAGACTTTGGAATCCGGCCGACCGAGGGGCTGCCTGACGACAGGACAACCCATTTGTAAGGACTGCAGATGCATCCTTGAAGGACATCATCAGGTCACAAATCTCTCCAACAAGAAAGGTACACAAATGTGGAAATTGCCATTATTGTATTAATGTTAGGGAAGGAGACAACATATTTTTGAAAAGTAGAGGTAAAATTATTACCACCAAGGGGTTTGCAAATTGCAACACTTGTGGTTTGGTATACATTGTGACATGTGGTGTGTGTGATGACTCCTATATTGGCAAAACCGAGAGAAAGTTGAGACAAAGGATGTATAAGCATTTATATGACGTGAGAAAAGAAAGTGTAAGCAATGCATTGTTTATAGTTCATAGTTCAGTACTAGGCTAACTGTTCTTGCGAGCCATTTCAAGCCTAGCCAATTATCCCCTGCGAGACTCAAACCCTGCACCCTGTGTTTGCAAGGCAAATGCCTTAACCATCAGGCCACCCTCCTAATCCCTAAACACACCTTAACATGCAAGTCAGCCAAATACCTATTCTTTGTCAGAGAATTAACTCTTGAAGCTGGTAGTCAACCGGGTCTAAATGAAATGATCTCTAAAACCTGTATTAAAATGGAGATCAGCTAAGTTATAATTACTCACCTATATACATGTTGTACATTTTTTATATATTCTGCAAGCAGGTACCAATTTCTATGTTTTACTTAATTCACGTTATTGTAAAGTATAGAATATTTATATACTTTACTACATGCAATTTTTCTATGTTATTCGTTTGATTCACCGTTAGAGGGCGACATTGTATTTATGGTGAAAACACTATTTAAGAAATACACATACGTGTGTGTATATATATATATATATATATATATATATATATATATATATATATATATATATATATATTTTTTTTTTTTTTTCTTTTAAGGTTTTTAAGTTCTTTTTAAGTATTTAAAATTATTGTAAAATGTATAAAACACTAAACCCTGTATTTAACCTTTTGATATTGATGTCTGTTAAGAAACTTGTGGGTTGTGATTAGTCAACTTTTAACAATAAGAGTGTAATTGATTTTACTTTAGTGTTAATTAACCAGGAGATTGTACTGGTTGATTCAAATAACAGCCGACATATAAATTCTATACACTGAGAGTACAGTTTTGTACCTACCATAAATGTAGATGTCCGACAGGTATGCATCTGCAGTCATAACATATGGGTTGTCCTGCCTCAGGCAGCCCTTCGGTCGGCCGGATTCCAAAGTCTGGGTCTGGCCTCGGCTGATGTCGCACTTTCCCCGACGTCATAGCGTCTGGGGTATAAAAGCATCAGCCGACGCCATTTTCCTCAGTTTTTCTTGCCCCAGATGCCAGGTGCCCTCTAGGAAGGCTAAATTTGGATAAATGCAGAAAAGTTCCAAACATTTGCAAATTTATATACATGTATAAACAAACAAATACACCATAATAGATTCCCCCAGCTAGCTAAAAGAGGGGTAAGTACCCTAGGAATACCACAGAGGGGTAGGAGGGAGGGTAAACCTGACTGCAGATGTATACCTTTCGGACATCTACATTTATGGTAGGTACAAAACTGTACTATGTCCTTCAAGGATGCATCTGCAGTCATAACATATGGGTAGAATACCATAGCTAATCTGGGGGAGGAGGTACTAAGAAAAGGATGGTGCAGTTAAGATCCCCTGCAGGACTGCAGTTGCAAAACCTGCTCTGGATCTGGAGTATAAAGGTAGATTGTAATGCTTGGCAAATGTATGCACGGAGCTCCAAGTAGCAGCTTCTAAAATGTCCTTGGTAGCCACCCCTCGTAGGAAGGCTGTAGTGGTGGCCGTGGCCCTTGTGGAATGAGGCCTGATGTTTTCAGGAACTGTCTTTCCATGAAAGGAGTAGCAAAATCGAATGCAATTTCCTATCCATTTTGAAATGGTCTGTTTGGAAATTGCTTTTCCTTGCACCCCAGTAGCATATGCTACAAAAAGTTGGTCAGTTTTTCTGCTAGTTTTTGTTCTGTCCAAGTAGTAGGGTAGTTGTCTGTGTATATCCAGGGTGTGCAAAAGGTTTTCCCCTCTATTCTGTGGTTTAGGGAAGAACGTAGGCAAGTGAATAGCTTGGTTCAAGGATACCCTATATACCACCTTTGCCATAAAAGTAGGATTGGTTCTTAGTGAAACTCTGTCCTGATGGAAATTAAGAAATGGTTGCACTGCCATTAATGCTTGTAACTCAGATACTCTTCTTGCTGAAGTGATTGTCAGAAGGAATGCAGTTTTCCAAGACAGAAACTGTAGAGCCGCCGATGCTGCTGGTTCAAAAGGAGTAAGTGTCAGTTTCTCCAGCACAAAGTTGAGATCCCAAGCAGGTAGAGGGGGTCTTCTTGGAGGTTTAATATTTTTGATCCCTCTCAGGAATTGTCTGAGGAGAGGGTGCGAGAAGATAGGTGGATCCACATTGTATTCTGCTGAAATTGCTGAAGCATGAATCTTAATGGAAGAATAGGACAGGCCATTGTGGAACAATTCTGCTAAGTATTCTAGGATATGTGTTATGTTTGCCACTGTGACATCTGAGCCTTTTGATGTGCTCCAAATGAGAAATCTCTTCCATTTAGCAGAGTATGTCTTCCTTGTGGAAGGCCTCGAGCCTCAAGATAATGTCCTTCACCCTCTGAGATAAAACAGTTTGATTGGGATTTAAGGAATTTTCCAGGCAGTTAGCTGCAATGTTTTCAAGTTGGGATGCATGGTCTTGAAATTGTTCTGTCAGAAGAAGAGGCCATAGGGGGAGAGGCCATGATTTTGCCTGAGACATGCTTCTCAATAATGGATACCAGTGTTGCCTTGGCCAGTCTGGAGCTATTAGTATCACTCTTGGCTGTTCCTCCCTGATCTTCAGTAGAAACTTGTACATCAATGGGAGAGGTGGGAAGGCATATACTTTTAGGGCTTTCCAGCTGAAAGAGAGAGAGTCCACCCTCCAAGCTTGTGGGTGGTATGTCCTTGAGCAGAATGTCTTCAGTTGATGGTTGAGTGGGGAGGCGAACAGATCTATCTCCGGCATTCCCCATGTCTTTGCTATGAGTTGGAAGATGTCTGGGTGCAGCATCCATTCATGTGCATCCATGGTAGTTCTGCTTAAGCTGTCCGCCAGTGTATTCTCTTTCCCTGGCACGAATTGGGACTGTAGTTGGATATTGAGATTCAGGCATAGTTCCCATAGATTCATAGCCATCCGGCAGAGGGTAAGAGTGTGTGCCTCCCTGCTTGTTTATGTACCACATGACCGTGGTGTTGTCTGTCCTTATTAGCAGGTGGCCTTGTTGGAGGAAGGGTTTGAAGGCCTCGATTGCATGCATCACTGCCAGCATTTCCTTTTGGTTTATGTGCATGCTTAGCTGTCCTTGAGGCCATAGGGCTTGGATACACTTGCCCTCCATGTGTGCTCCCCATCCTTGGTCTGAGGCGTCCGTGGTGATGGTCTGCCTTGTTTTTGGTTTGTTGAAAGGCAGCCCTCTGTTGGACTGGCAGGCCTGAGCCCACCACAGAAATTCCTTTTGAAGGCATGGAATGATTGGTATCAAGGTTTCTAAACTGACTGTGTTGAGACCATACACTCCTTAGATACCATTGTAATTTCCTCATATGCAGCCTGGCATGCGGTATCAGAATTATGCAGGATGCCATGTAACCCAGGGCCTGCAGGATTTTCCTTGCAGTAAGCTGAGTTTGTCTTGTCAGAATCATGAAGTAATCTGGAAGTTGTTTTTGTTTTTCTTCTGTGAGAAAAGCCATTTGGGTGGTTGTGTCCAGATCTGCACCCAAAAAGGTTATCCTTTGGGATGGTACTAGTCTTGACTTCTGGATGTTGACTGTGTATCCCAAGGCCTGTAGCAGGTGTATGGCATAGGCCAAGTCCTTTATCAAACTTCCCTTGTTGTCCGCTTGTATTAGGCAGTCGTCCAGGTATGGGTAAATTTGAATTCCCTGAAGTCTGCAATGTGCAATTACTGATGCCAGGCATTTCGTGAATACTCTGGGCGCAGTAGATAAGCCAAAGGGCAATGCTGAGAATTGATAATGCTCCGATCCTGCAAGAAATCTGAGGTGTCTTCTGCAACTTGGTCGAATAGGGACGTGCAGGTATGCCTCCTTGAGATCTAGAGTCACCAGCCAAGACTCCTTGCCCAACATGGGAAGAAGTTGCTGTAGGGTCAGCATCTTGAATTTTGGCACAATGAGATAAGTGTTCAGTGCGGACAGGTCGAGAATAGGCCTCCATTGATTTTCTTTTCTTGGTACAAGGAATAGTCTGGAGTAAAATCCTTGGCCTGGTTCTGAACACGGTACCTTTTCTATAGCTTTCATCTGAAGCAAATTGTTGATCAGTCTTAAAGCCTCTGCCCTCTGATTCGGTGGAAGGTTTGGCATTCCATTTCTTTTTGGCAAAGTGTGGAAGTGGAACCTGTATCCTTTGTCTATTATTTGCAGTGTCCATGTATCCTTTGAAATATAATGCCAATTTTTTGAGAATAAAGCCAGCTTTCCGCCCAAGGGTGCTTCCAGTTGATCCCTGGTAGGCGGGATCAGAGTTAAGTCATTGAGCCTGTCCTGGTGTAGTAGTAGTTGTTGTTGTTGCACTACTCCTCTGGTTGGCAGGCTGCCACTGACAGCCTCTGTAGGAGCCCTTCGATTGACCTCTGCCTCTAGGGCGCCTGTTCCTGCCTCTCTGGGCTCTGCCCGAGTCTGGAAAGGACCAATTCTTAGTAGGCCAGTTTCTGCTGAATCTCGGTGGTTGTACTTGCAGGAAATCTTTAACTGTTTGCACAGATTTTGCCTTTTCTTCAACCTTTTTTAAGATCTCCTGAGCAGAGGAGCCAAATAAATTTTGTTTCTCCATTGGAGCATCCAGGAGTTTAGCTTTAACATGGTCTGGCAAAGATTGTTCCTTCAGCCAGGCATGCCCACGAATAACTGCCCCAGTCACAGCTGATCTAAATGAAGCCTCCCAGTGCATCATAGCCACATTTTAAGAAATGATTACTAACCTGTTGTGAATTGTGCACCAAATCCTGAAGGGATTTACGGTCTAGGGGTAAAGGAGAAGAAAGTTTCTTATTCAGTTCATCTAACAAATACTCTTGGTACTGTATCATATGAAATTGACAATTTAATGCCCTGACAGAAAGAGTTGCAGAAGTATATACCTTTCCCCATCTCTCTAAAGCTCTAGACTCTCTTTCAGAGGGTAGAGGATTTTTGGGAGTGGCGGCCGCAACCCCTTTAGGGCCCTGAGAAATAGTTTCTGGGTCTGCAGAATGGGCTTTATACAGATGGAAATGAGAATCCGGGACCCTGTAGTATCGGTCAGGTTTGGCAGGGGCCGGAGGAAGAGTATCAGGGGCTGTACTGACATCACTGTACACATCATCAATTACATTAAGAACAGGAGGTATAGCTAAGGGCCTATGTTGAGGCAAATGCAAAAAGGTCCTTAATCTTTTTCTAGAATCAGAGAAATCCTGACCTTGCCATTGAAAATGCTCTCTCATGGAGTGTAGAGTCTCACCAAAGGAAAATTCTTCAGGAGGGGAGGCCGAAGGGATGGATTCCTCAGCATCTAAATCCTCATAAGGCGAGTAAGCCTCCTCCTGGTGGTCTGACAACTCAGACCCATCTGTGGAATCATCTGAAGAGTGTGGGTCAGAGGGGTCAGTCCTAGGCCTTTTGTCCGGAGGAGGGTGAGAGGCCCTGTCTGGGTGAGGTTGTGAACCCCTAATTAAGGAAATAAGGTCCTCTGCAAGGCTGAGGATGTGTGAACTAGAGGAAGGCCACTGCGAGGTAGTTTTGGTAGGTAAAGCTTTAGATAGTTTGGCAGCTTTAGCCCTGGAAAAGGCCTTAATGGACATGGAAGCAGGGGGCCTAGCTGCCCCACGTGCAGGAGTAGAAATGTCCAAAGGTATGGTGTCGGACATTTCCTGAACACTGGTTTTGGTAGGAAGTTCGGTAGCCGAATCAGCTGGGGCCTCCCGGGCCTCAGTGGTCGGATGTATGGGTTCGGAAGAAGGAATCGCAGAGGACTCTGTTTCGGCCGAAACAGAGACACTCGCGGTAGGCCTAGCCGTGGTTTCAGCCGAAACCGCGGGCCGCAAGTGTCGGTCCTTTTCCTTCCGTTTCACCATATGCGAAGTCGGAGTCTCCGACGGCATTTTATAAGCAAAAGAGGCTCCAAAAAATTCCTCTGCAAACTCCGACCGACGTCTAAGAGTTCGTCGGTTGAAGGAAGCACAGGCTAAAAGTACAGTTTTGTACCTACCATAAATGTAGATGTTCGAGGATTCCATTGCTGCAGTCCTTACTATTGGGGTATAGTCCGCGTCCAGTCGGCCTGAATACCAGAGTATAAGGCTGACGTCGGTCAGGGCGCATTAGACTGACGTCAGTACGTCAGGGTACTAATGCGCATGACCGACGTCATATCCTCAGTCTTTTCTTGCCCCAGATGTCAGAAGACCCTAAAAAGACAAGTCCCAAAATACCTGCACCAAAAACATGTACAATATATACAAGAATATATACAAACATATAAGCATGTAAACTCACCTACACAACCACCCCTAAACACAGAGGGGAAGGAGGGAGGGTAAATTGGACTGCAGCAATGGAATCCTCGAACATCTACATTTATGGTAGGTACAAAACTGTACTATGTTCTTCGCTTTCCATTGCTGCAGTCCTTACTATTGGGTAGAATCCCAAAGCAGAGGTAAGGAGGCTGGCAAATCATAAAGAAGTAGGAGCTGACAACATGCCTTGCAAAACAGCTGTGGCAAAACCAGCCCTAGACTTAGAGTAGATAGGAAGGTGATAATGCTTAGAGAAAGTATGCACTGAACTCCAAGTAGCTGCTTCCAAAATATCCTTAGTTGCCACCCCTTAGAAATGCTGTTGAAGTGGCAGTAGCCCTAGTGGAATGAGGCCTAATCCCAGCTGGAATCTCCTTGCCATGATGGGAATAACAAAATGCAATGCAAAAGCCAATCCACCTAGAAATAGTTTGTTTTGACACAGGCTTGCCCTGTGAACTCAAAGCAAAAGAAACAAACAACTGCTGAGACTGCCTAAAATCCTTAGTCCTGCTTAAATAATAACGCAATTGCCTGTGTACATCTAAAGTGTGCAAAATCTTTTCCCCTTTATTTTGAGGGTCTGCATAAAAGTAGGCAAATGAATAGTTTGGTTTAAAGCCACACTAGAAACCACCTTAGGCATAAAGGAAGGATTAGTACGTAATGATACCCTATCCTTATGGAAAATCAAAAGGGCTCTACTGCCATAAGGGCCTGCAACTCAGACACCCTTCTTGCAGAAGTAATAGCCAACAGAAAAGCAGTCTTCCATGACAAGTATTTCAATTCAGCAGTAGCTGCAGGCTCAAAAGGTTGTAGAGTAAGTTTTTCCAACACAAAATTGAGATCCCAAGCAGGAGTAGGAGCTCTACGTGGGGTCTTATATTCTTTGCCCCTCTAAGAAACTGCTTGAACAAAGGATGCGAAAACAAAGGTGGGTCACAATCATAGTGAGCTGAAATTGCTGCAGCATGAATCTTAATGGAAGAGAAGGACAAACCTTTGTCCAATAACTCAGTAAGATATTGAAGAGCCACACTCAAATTAGGCTCAGAAATCTCCAAATTCTTTGCTGTACTCCAAAATAAAAATCTCTTCCATTTTTCTGTACACTCTCCTTGTACTAGGTCTTCTAGCTTCCATAATCACATTTAAAACTTGCTGAGGAAGTTGAGACCTGCTGTGTTTCAACACAGAATATGCCAGGCTGTTAGATGAAGAGAGTGAAGCTTGACATTGAGCAGATGACCGTCCTTCTGAGATAACAGATGAGGAATCAGAGGTAAAGGCCATGGAGGCTTCTTTACCAGACTCCGTAGTAGTGGGTACCAGTGTTGCCGAGGCCAATCTGGAGCTATCAAAATCATCCTTGGCCTGTCTTGTCTGACCTTTAATAGTACCTTTGGAAGAAGAGGCAGAGGTGGAAAGGCATACACATGAAGGTTTTTCCAACTGAAAGACAGAGCATCCACTTTCCAAGCTGTGTGATGAAACCCCTTTGTGCAATACTTTGGCAGCTGGTGGTTTAGTGGAGAAGCGAACAGATCTATGTCTGGAGTTCCCCATGACACTGTCAATTTCTGAAATACATGAAGATCCAGTTTCCACTGTGGGGATCCATGATTTGTCTGCTTAACACATCTGCTAAGGAGTTCTGTGCTCCTGGCAGAAACCTTGCCTGAAGAGTTAGTTGCAAGCTTAGCGCAGTCTCCCATAAAATCATTGCTTACCTGCATAGAGGATAAGAATGTGTTCCCCTTGCTTGTTGATGTACCACATGACAGTTGTGTTGTCTGTTAGAATCAACACCTGCCCTGGAAGAAGTAACTCCTTGAAAGCCATTAATGCA
Source organism: Protopterus annectens (assembly GCF_019279795.1). NCBI lineage: Eukaryota > Metazoa > Chordata > Ceratodontiformes > Protopteridae > Protopterus > Protopterus annectens. The sequence continues at coordinate 439,617,599 of NC_056730.1, forward strand.
AACTGGACTGCTAACATCTCCTTCATGTTGATATGTAGATGCTGTAGTCTGGCAGGCCACTTGTCTTGTATCCACTTTCCATTTAGATGAGCTCCCAAGCAATGTCCGAGGCATCTGTCGTTAAAATCTGACTTACCTCTGGCCGGGTCACAGAGAGTCCCTTGTTTAGGTGACATTCCTGAGCCCACCACAAGAATTCTTTTTGAAGGCAAGGTATTATTTGAATGACAGTGTCCAAATCCTGGCAGTGCTGTGTCCATACATTTTGAGATACCATTGTAGCTTCCTCATATGCAGTTTGGCATTGGGAAGCACCAGAATACAAGATGCCATGAACCCTAATGCTTGAAGGACTGTCCTTGCAGTCAGCACGGACTGATGAGATAGTTGATGGAAGTAAAGTGACAGACTCTTTTGTTTGTCCGGGGTTAAAAAGGCCATCTGGGCTGCTGTATTCAGTCTCACACCCAGAAAGCACATGTCTTGAGAGGGTACTAGACTGGACTTTATTTCGTTCACAGAATACCCTAGGCATCTTAGCACTGCTATAACATATTCCAGATGCTGTAGAAGGTCTTGCTTTTCTTGAGCCAGAATCAGGCAGTCGCCCAAGTAAGGATAGATTTGAATTCCTTGAAGCCTGAAGTAAGCTACCACTGGAGCCAGAACCTTTGTGAATATCCTGAGGGCAGTAGATAAGCCAAAGGGCAATGCAGAGAACTGATAATGAGAATTTCCAGCTCGAAACCGCAGATACTTCCTGCAACTTAGCCTTATAGGCACATGAAGGTAAGCTTCCTTGAGATCTAAAGTTACCATCCAGTGATCTTTGCCCAGCAGAGGTAAAAGCTGTTGTAACGCCAACATCTTGAACTTGGGAATGTCCAGAAAAGTGTTGAGGAGAGATAAATCCAAAATTGGTCTCCACGTGTTCCCCTTCTTTGGTACTAGGAACAGGCGAGAATAAAATCCTAGGCCCCTTTCTGATACAGGGACTGGCTGAATGGCCCCCATCTGGAGTAACTGAGAAACTTGCTTGTGAGCCTCCTTTCTTTGTGGAGGAGGAACGTCTGGCATGCCTTTGAAAGGGGCATTGTATGGAAATAAAATCTGTAACCGTGGTGAATGATATCCAACACCCATTTGTCTTGAGTAATTAAATCCCAATTTTCTTTGAAAAGAGACAGTCTTCCTCCCAAAGGAGCTGCCAGACGAGAATCTACTGGCAGCTGAAAAGACAGGTCATTGGGTCTGTTTACGAAAGGACTGACCCCTGCCCTCACCAGAAGTCTGAGCAGGTGAACTCCTGTTCTAGGCCTAAAAGAACCTTGAGCCCTGCCCCTACCACGACTAGACCTACCCCTAGACTGGGAATCATAAGCAGGATATGTCCACCCCTTAGCAGGCCAATTTCTACTAAACTTGGTGGCTGCACCTGCAAAAATCTTTAACAGTTTGCATAGACTTAGCTTTGTCCTCCATTTTCTTTAAAACTGCTTCCACAGGCGATCCAAACAACACATCAGACTGTAAAGGAGCATCCAAAATCCTTGTCTTAACATGCTCAGCTAAATTCTGATCCTTCAACCAGGCATGCCTGCGAAGAACAGAACTAGTAGCAGCCACCCTCGAGGAGGCCTGTACAGCATCAAAACCACATTGCAAAGAATGCTTACCCACTTGCTCAGACACATGAACCAAGTCCAGCAACTCTTTACACTCAATACCTTCCGCCAAAGCATCCACCTTAGATTTTAATTGTGAAAGGAGATAATTCTGATATTTTAGCATGTGAAACTGACAATTCAACGCCTCATGGCTAGAGTGGAAGAAGTATACACTTTCTTTCCCCACCTATCCAAGGCCCTTGCCTCTTTATCAGTGGGAACAGGATTTTTAACCACAGAAGCCTTAACACCTTTAGGCCCTTGAGAAATAGTTTCTGGGTCCGCCCTAGGACTCTTAAACAAATACTTATGAGCTTCGGGCACCCTATAATACCTATCAGGCTTAACAGGAGCAGGAGGCAAAGTCAGGATTCAGGGAAGCCTCTGCAAAAACATCTTCCACCACATTCAACACAGGAGGAATAGCTAAGGGCCTATGCTGGGGCAAAAACAAGAATTCCCTAAGCCTTTTCCTGGAATCAGAGTAATCCTGGCCTTCCCATTTAAAGTGCTCCCTCATGGAATGCAGAGTCTCTGAAAATGAGAAATCCTCAGGAGGAGAAGCTGTAGGAGTGGAAACATCCACATCAGAATCAGAATAAGTAGGATACTCCTGCAAGTCTTCCGCAGAAGACTCTGAAGCCTCTGAACACTGTTCAAAACTATCAAACTCCGGTTCCACCCTAGGCCTCTTATCAGGCGGGGGCATAGAACCTCTAATCATAGTAATCAAATAATCTGCCATTTTAAGCATATGTTTCTTAGGTACAGAACCCGAAATGCTAGGAGAAGCCCCCACTGAAGCTGAACTAGGCCTACCTCTCAAAGAAGTTTTGGCAACAGAAGGAGAGGCTCTAACTACCTTGGGAAGAGAGGGAAGAACAGTTACCTGAGAAGCCCCCTCAGCCTGGCCTACCTCCTGAGAAGGCACATCCTGTAACAGTAAAGTTTCTGCCTGAGACTCCATAGAAACTCCTGGCAAAACCTCTGGCTCCACTGAGCCTTCTAAAGAACCGATGTCCGGGACTGCCGGTTCATCAACCCTAGGCTTCACTGTTTTGTCCTTGCGCTTCTTGATGAAGCGGCGCCGGAGCATCCGACGGCATTTTATAATTGCAACGCTTCCCAAACACTAACCTGGCACAGTCTAACCTCCTCTTAATAGTGCGTTTGTGAAACCTAGCACAAGAGCGGCAACCAACAACGTCGTGCTCAGGCCCTAAACAAGGTATACACAAGGTATGGTAATCCCTATGAGGTATCTGTTTCCCACAAGAAATACAGTTATTCACTTTTTCTGACATCCGGTAAAATACTGAGGCAAGAAAAACCAAAATGTTCCCAACGGGTACTTAGCCAACTCTGTTTCGGGTCTGAAACTCCGGTTTGAAATATTTCAGAACGCCAACCTGCACTCGCAAAACTGCTTCTGCATCGGACCATGCGGCAAAAAAGACTGAGGATATGACGTCGGTCATGCGCATTAGTACCCTGACGTACTGACGTCAGTCTAATGCGCCCTGACAGACGTCAGCCTTATACTCTGGTATTCGGGCCGACTGGACGTGGACTATACCCCAATAGTAAGGACTGCAGCAATGGAAAACGAAGAACATCAAGCTGATACGTCGTGGTCTGGGCCTAAGCAAGAAAGGCAGCAGGAATGGAAATCCTTATGAGGTATTTGTTTCCCACAGGTTACACAATTATTTACTTTGTCTGACATCGGCTGAGGCAAGAAAGAGTCCCCAACGGGGTACTTAGCTTTTTTCAAAGTCTTCGGTAGCTGAATTCACTGGATCTGACCGACCAGCACTTGCGAACAGCTTCTGCTTCGGGCACCGCGTGGCAAGAAAGACTGAGGAAAATGGTGTCTGCTGATGCTTTTATACCCCAGACGCTCTGACGTCGGAGAAAGTGCAACATCAGCCGAGGCCAGACCCAGACTTTGGAATCCGGCCGACCGAAGGGATGCCTGAGGCAGGACAACCCATATGTTATGACTGCAGATGCATCCTTGAAGGACATCTGTTAATCATTTCTGAAGTGTATATCGACAAAAATGTGTTAAATTGTAGCAGCGTTATTGGGTTCTGTTTGTGCAGTGTTTTTACTCGTGGAGTGTTACTAAATACCTTTTGCCGAACTACTGTGCCCGTTTTTCTGCTTAGAAGCCCATATGGAAAATCTCTTCCACTTACTAAGATACAGTCTCCTGGTGGACGGCTTATGAGACAAGAGGAGCTTGTCTTGTCTCAGACAGATCATGAAGCCTGGCTATGATGGGAACTGGAGCAGCCAAGCTGTGAGCTTCAGTGACTGCAATGAGGGATGGAGGTTACCAGATGGATGTGACAGAAGGTCTGGAACTGGGTCCAGAATCCATGGATCCTCCAATAGATGAAGGAATGGGAACCAAATCTGCCAAGGCCAATTTAGGGCTATGAGGATGATGGTCCTTCCCAGCAACATTTCTTTCTGTAGAAGTCTGGGTATAAGAGGGACTGAAGGGAATGCATAGAGGAGAGCTGGGGCCAATCGTGTACGTGTCTCTCTCAGGGGTTGTCCCGGAGGGGGAATCAGGGCAAAGTAGCCTCTGCATTTCGTGACTGGCAAAAAGATAGCAGCAAGGCTGGCCCCCATTTGCGGAAAATCCTGTCCGCAATCACTTGTTTGAGGGACCACTCGTGTGGCAACAAAATTGCCCTATTAATTTGTCTATCACACTGGATCTCCTTGGGATGTGCGTTGCTAACAGAAAGCGCTGGGAAGAGGCAGCCCACTGCCAAACTCTGAGGGGTTCTCGGCAAAGGGGTAAGACTTGGTCCTGCCAGATAGACATGTCTGAACTGCAATCGTCCCTAGAGGAAGAGTCAGTCCTGAAAGTACTGTAAAGCCAAAAGTACTGCTCTCATTTCCAGGACATTGATATGCAGGTGAGATTCTAGATCCATCCTTGTGCCTTGGGCGGTCATTCCCTGAAAACGCCCCCCCCCCTATCAAGGAAGCGTCCATGGTCACAGTGGCTACTGGAAGGGGTAGAATAAGAGACATCAACCACCAGTGAAGATCTCTCTTGCAAGAGTTTGTAATCAAAATCATATACGACTCATTGGATGTTCCTGATAGGACCATTGGGTGAACAGCAGCCACTTAAGAATCCGCATATACATCCTTGCTAAACGTATGGCTAAGATAGCTGCAGCCATCAAACCTAATATTGTAAGACTTCTGTGGCTGGTGCTCTGTCCTTTGACTCTAGTGATTTGACATGCTGGCGAAGGAGAAAAACCCTCTCGGTTGGTAGTCGTAGAGGGGTGGTTGAAGTGTCTAACTCTGCCCCTATAAAGACGACATGCTGTGATGGCGACAAGGCAGATTTTTCTGAGTTGATTGTAATGCCTAAGTGATGGCAGTGTGTCAGAGTGTATTCTCTTGCTTGAATAAGTTGATGCCTGGTGGTGGAGGTAAGGAGCCAATCTTCTAGGTACGGAAACACCTGGAATCCTAGATGCCTCAGATGAGCTGTGACCACTGCCATGCATTTGAACACTGTGGGCTGTAGTGAGACCAAAGGGCAGGGCTCGAAACTGATGGGCTCCCAGACAGAAATGCATACGATCTCTGGATTTTTATGTGGTAGTAAGCATCCTTGAGATCTATTGAGCACATTTAATTGTCTTTCCCTAAAAAGAGAAAGTAGTATCGACTGAAGTGTGACCATTCGGAACTTTCTTTACAAATTGGTGGAGTCTGTTGAAGTCCAAAATGGGTCTCCGGTCACCTTTCTTCTTTGGAACCAAAAAGAATCTCGAGTAAGTTCCGAATCCTATTTGGTCTGCTAGGACTGGCTGGATGACTTAACTTTCAGACCTCTATAGTTGCTTGCTCCCTGTAACTGGGTGGAACGTCAGGGATTCTTCTTGGGGACGTAGGTTGGGTAAAGAATGGTATGAAATACCCTCTGGAAATAATGCTTTGTACCCAGCTGTCATTTGTTATATCTTGCAGGCATCTGGGTATAAAGACAAGCAATGCTCGACTGCCTCCAGAGCAGGACAGACTGGTATCCCTTCAGGAGTACTGATAGGGTTGACCAGAGAAGTGATCTGTCACCCTGGTGTTGCAGACCCCCTCTACCGCGAGGGCAGCGTCTTCCATCCTCTGCCCCTAGAGGGGGGTTTGATCACATGTGTCCTAAAAGGCTCCTTGGGCTTTTCGGAACCACATTTTCCCTCCCCGTTGGATTTGGGATAAGGCAGACTAGGGGTAGAGAAACGGACTCTGACAGCAGACCGTCTTTCCCTCCTGCTCACACCTAGTAAGGGTTTCCTTCACTTTGGGCCCAAAGAGAGATGAAAACATCAAAAAAGGAACTCCTGCACGGTGAGCAGATGCACGGCTCAAAACAGAAACTAATCAGGCAGAAACAACAGGAGCCAGCATTCAGTGACCTGAAACACAATGCTAAAAAAACATAGAAAACAAAAAAAGACACAGACCGGTTTCGGCCAGAACAAATCACAGCCTTCATCAGTGTAAAAAAAAAAAAAATGTTGAACCTTAAAGTAAACCCATCTACAATCTCATTGGTTATGTCAAAAATATTCATTCAGACCAGGTGGAAATAATCCACCCAGTTTCACAATCCATTTTTTCTCTTTGGTATTTAAAATAGAATGCCACCCTGTCTTATTAGATCTGTTACCTTGTATAATGTCAATAATCATGAGAGAACTTGGCAGATTTATGAACCAAATGATGTTTGTAGCGTGTGTCATTAGCCCTTTTGTTTTTAATATTACTGATGTGCTCAGAAATTCTAATTCTAAATGGTCTGGAGGTTTGGCCAACATAGAATGAGCCACACTGACATGTGGCCAAATACACCACCCAAGTCACTACTACAGTTAGCAAAAAAATTAAGATCATAAACCAATGAACAATTTCTGCTGGAAAACTGCTTGGATTTGTTCACCTTGTCACAGTCGGTACAGTGGCCACATGGGAAACAACCCATCAGTGGGACACCTGTCAGTGTGGTCTGCAAAAATTGTGGATGTCGATCCATAGTACCATTTTATGGTCTA